>NW_022196722.1:513692-739121 GCF_008641045.1 Pistacia vera | reverse complement strand
CATTCTTCATTTGATGGACAAAATTTATAACTAGGATCTATTGTTGATAAAGCCACAAACACGGGACGAAATATTAACACCGTTTCAAGCATTAAAAATGTTGAATTCCATCTAGTGGAAACATCCAATCTCAACCCCATTGAGCTTTTCACTCCCATTTGTAAAGCAAGTTCTCCAAACTTGATTCTCCTAGCCTCAGTTGCTTTAATATATTTCACACTATCTCGAATCTTATTCAAAGCAACACTAGTAGCTTTCAAACCTTCTTAAACAATATGATTCAAAATATGTGCAGAACATTGCACATGGAAAAATTCACCTCTACATAACAAAGCATTTTGCACACAAAGCTGGTTCCTCAAGATATCCTCCATCCTATCATTACTACTTGCATTATCCAAAGTAATTGAGAAAATTTTCTTTTTAATTCCCCACTCTTGCAAAAAAATCATGATATTTTCTGCCAAAACAACCCCTGAGTGTGGAGGAGGAATATGACAAAAGTTTAGTATTTTATTCTGTAACTCTCAATCCTCATCTATATAATGAGCTGTCAAAGAAATATATCCCTCAGTTGTACCAGAAGTACAAACATAAGAAGTTAAGCATATTCTACTTGTAAGCCTCCCTAATTCAAGCTTAGTTTTTTTCTTCATCCTTTCATATATTTTTAAGCAATCTGCCTTAGCGGTGTTCCTAGAATAATGCAAAAGCTCCTTACACACATATGAAAAGACTCTCATAGTTCCTTGATTCTCCACATATGAATATGGATAGTTATGTTGAATAATTGATAAGGCCATATATTCACGATAAGTCTCTTGACTAATCTTTCTACTTTGCAATCTATGATCATGATCAATCAATAATTGCCCTACATCATGGTTCGCACGTTTTGGACAATTCTGTATATGACGCTTCATATTTTTAGTCCCATGTGTGGCACTGCCATATGCATAAGATTTACTGCATGCCTTACACCTAGTCCTTTCAGTGTTATTCTCAACATATATCTCAAAATAATTCCAAACTTCTGATGTTTTATGTTTATTTCTAGAACTAGTTGTAGGAATACTAGAATTAGAAGGAGGTGGCATTACCCTAGCAGCATCATCACTTGCTCTCACGTTAACCATATCCATATCTATAGTTTCTGAATCCGCCATGTCAATGCTTGAGACTACAAAAAAAAAAAAAAAATAGATATATATATATTAGGTCTCTCACACACACTAAAAGGATAATAGAATAAAATAAAGAAACAAACATCAAGAATTTAGTGCTGATATCATACCCATTCAAAGGGAGACAAACTTTGGGTGTAAGGTTCATTATTAATTTGACCGAGTTAAGCAAATCTATCTTATTGTCTTCTAAATCATCTCTCTTCATTTAATCACTGTACTTATAAACCAATTTATCTTTTCATTTTTGTTTAATTATGGCTTGATTTCTGGATTTTGCAGGAGAGAGAATGGTAGTTGAAAGTTAGTCATGTTTAATTAATAAATATGTTTCGTAATTTCAGGATCTTTTCACCATTATTAACACATTGCTAGATCTTATTATCCTACTGGTTTCTGTTTAACTCTACACATTGTTCAAAAATATATTAATTGATAATGGTTTAGCTATATATTAATTAATGATTAACTATATATTAATTGATAATGGATTAACTATTTATTAATTGATGATTAACTATATATTTCTTCTTTGTATAAAATTGGTCTATTTCTTTTCCACTATTTCAGTCAAAAATTTTGAAAAAAAAAAAAAGGCTGTGGCTGTGGCTGTGGTTGAGGATGAGGATGACAAGAATCTATGTAGCAATTATCACACCACCACTTTTCCTTCCCAAATTGTTTTTGTTGATTAAAGGAAGCAAGATTGCAAGTCCCGGGGTTCTTTTAGTGCGCATGTTATTGTCATTACCTCCTTGATTTTCACAAGCTCGCTACTTGCATTATCTTTTACATTAATCAATTAAATTGAAATCATAACACCAGGGGAACCCAACACAAACACATTCATTATACATACTGTAACATACATGATACTCCCAATCCTCATTTATATTTTATACCCATCTATTACATTATACATAAATAATACATCCCTCGCTCAGGATTTAGATTACAAGGAGAAGTAAGCAAAAAGTAGTTTATAAACCACAAACTTTCCCTGATCTCTCAGTAGTCAGTACATATTATTTATAAGAAATAAACTTTCTAAAATACCCTTACAAACACTAATGCTCATGATCTTCAAAGATGAAAATAAAACTAAAAAATAATTAAACAAAACAAACTGCAAAATACCTCTTAAATAAGAAATTCCAAAATCCGTAATGAGTTGGAAATTTGTAACTTCTTCAGCTTAGAAAGCCCTGATAAAAGTAGAAAATTAGAGGTTAAATAAATTACCCAAACATAAAAAATTTAGAGATTAAATGGAAGCCACTAGAAAAGTTTCTGATTCTCTCAATTCCCTGAACTCTCAGATTTCTTGCAATTTCGTAAATTTCCTCTCTGCCCAAACAACTCAAACCAAATTGTATCTAATTTATTCTCACATTTTCACATTTCCTCTCCCAACAACTAAAACCAGATTAAAACTGAATACAATTATAATTTTCTCACTTTTTCACATTTGCTCTCTGTCCAAACAACTCAAACTAGATTAGAACTAAATTAAATTCCAATTTTCTCTCACTTTCTCACATTTTCTTTCTACCCAATTTTGAGATCAAAGCAAGCAACCAACTCACAAGCAATTTAAAAATTCTTTACCAGCAAACATACCCAGAATTTAAATTTTTCTTGCATTCGGCAGAATCATCTTTCTTAATAGAATTGAAAGGTGAAGGATAAGAAAAATAAACCTGTTAGATCTTCAAGTTCATGAGCACCCACAGCAAACGACAAATTCCATCTTGCACATGAAGAATGGCCTTAGTCTTCCTAAGAACTCTGCACATTCTGTAATCATAAACAAAGCATATTAAATTCACAAAATAAAAGAAAGAGGATTAAAGTAATTGATTAGTACATCAATCGCAATAATATACCAAAGAAGAAAAAATTAGGGGTTAGGGATTCATTACCAGCCGACGAGGATGAGTGACGGCGACCGGCGACTGTGGTACTGCCAAACTAGGAATGGGAATGACTGACGAAGGGACGAGTGACGAACTGACGAAGTGACGAACTGACGATTAATCGAAGAAGACTGATGACTGATGAGAGATTGAGAGATTGAGAGGCAGGAGAGATTTGAGTTTAGGGAGAGTCTGAGAGATGAGATGCGGCCGCGATCTGAGACTGAGAGATCAGAGATGAGATATTGAGATGAGAGTGAGACTGTGAGAGGGAGGCATGAGCGTGAATGGCTGAAATGAATGCGTGATAAAAAGTTAAAAACTTAGGGATTCAGTGAATAGTGACCAGCAAATACGGGTGCCCGCGGGTTCACTTGTATAACCCGTGATTTATTGGACCGGGTACGGGTACGGGTCACAAAAAATGGTTTAATATATTGGACTCGTACCCTATATTTTTTACCCGGGTACGGGCCGACCCGCGGGTCCAGACCCGTTTTGCCAGGTCTAGTTGGCATCAATAAGTGATGAGCTCCAAAGAAAATGTGAAAAGATGAAAAGTGCTAATGAAATTTTTCTCACGTTACAAGAATTGTATCGTGAAAACTCGAAGTTGAGGGAATATGATTTAAGTTCAACCTTGTTTGGAATGAGGTTAAAAGAGGGTATGTCCCCAGAAGAACACATCATGAAAATGATAAATATTCTAGGACAATTAGATGCTTTGAAAATTAAGATGCTTGACACCTTCAAAGTGAATTTGATTCTCCATTCCCTTCCGTTGAGTTTCAAGCCTTTCATTAATAACTATAATCTCAATAGGATTGAGAAATTCCTTCCAGACTTGATGATTGCGATTCTACAATTTTATGATCAAGAGAGGAAAGGAAAAAGGCAGGAGGATATCTATGTAGCTTCTTCTAGTAAGGCTAAGAAGAAGAAGCAATGGAAACCGCAAAAGAAGTCAGGGATGAATCCCAAAGGCAAAGGGTTTAAGAAAAAGGTTTTACCTAAAGCCAACAAATCTAAAGAAAATGGCCAATGCTTTTAGTGCAAAGAAAATAGTCACTAGAAGAAGAATTGTCCTCTTTATCTAGAAAGTCTTAAGAAGACTAAAGTTCTTCTCATTGAGAAGACTAGATTAGGTATGTCCCAATGCTATATCATTGAATTTGAATTAAATGCTAGTTCAAATAATTCATCCTGGAAATTAGATTCAGCTGCTACTTCACATATTTGTGTTTTTTTGCAGGATCTACAAAATAGTTCTCCTCCGGCAAAAGATCAAGTCATGTTAAGAATGGCAAATGGAGAAAATATTGTAGCTGAAGCCATGGGAACGTGCAGTTTGATGCTTCCATTAGGACACTTTTTGTATTTGTACAATGTCCTGTATTTTGCTAAAGATACTAGAAATATAATTTCTTTTTCTGTATTATGTATTATGTAAATATGATTACAGTGTACAATTTAATAGAAATAAATGTCTAGTTTATTTTGGAATTAAACTTGTTGGCGAAACTATCAATACAAATGGTTTGTATGTGCTAGAGTTAAATGACCATAGCATAATGAATTCCATAACTAATAAATGAACTCAAAATGAAATAATCCTAAATTTCTTTGGCATCATAGATTGGGTCATATACGAGACAGAAGAATAACCCAGTTAGGAGAAAGTGGACTTTTAAGTTCATTGGGTTCAGAACCCTATCCAACTTGTGAATCTTTTCTTCAAGGAAAAATGACCAAATCACCCTTTAAGAGTAAAGGGGAAACGGCTAAAGAATTGCTAGAATTAATACATACAGATGTGGGTGGACCATTTAATGAGATGGCCAGAGGAAGTTTTCGCTACTTCATTACCTTTACTGATGATTATTCAAGGTATGGGTATTTGTATTTAATGAAATTCAAATCAAAATCTTTTAAAAGTTCAGAGAATTCAAGAATGAAGTAGAGAAACAAACTGGAAAGAGTATTAAAATTCTACGATCAAGTCGTGGAGGTGAATACTTAAGTACGAAATTTTGAGATTTTTTAAAAGAAAATGGGATTATATCACAATTAACTCCTCCATTCACACCACAACACAATAGTGTATTTGAAAGAAGAAATCGTATGTTATTGGATATTAGATATTGGATGATTGATGATGACTTTTATGGACTTGCCAATTTACTTGTGGGGTATGCCTTACAAACAGGAGCGCATATTTTAAACAAAGCACCATCTAAATCAGTCCAAAAAACACCATATGAAGTATGGTATGGCAAACTACCTAGTCTTAACTATTTAAAAGTCTTAGGTTGTCCAGCTTATGTCAAGACTGTCAAAACAGACAAGTTGAATGTAAGATATGAAAAAGGTCAGTTTATAGGGTATCCTAAAGAAAGTTTAGGATATTATTTTTACTTCCCTACTAATCAAAGAATCTTAATCAGCAGAAACGCACATTTCCTTGAGAAAGAATTCTTAGAAGAAGGAGGTGTAGGAAGAACAATTAAAATACAGGAATATTCCGAAGAGTCTCAAATCAATAATACTTAGATAGGTGAACCATATCAAGAACCTTCAATGCATGACATAATGGTTCCAACCCGTAAATATTCTAGAATATCTCGACCTCCAGAGAGATATTATGGCTTTCTACATGAAATAGTTTTTAAATCTTTTTTAGTAGGAGAAATTGATCATGGAGATGATCCTAAAACTTATAGTCTTTCTATTAGAGACAACATAGGTAATCCCATTGTCAAAAAATTGGATATTCATGTTGAATATTGATAATACTATTTTTTTTATTGATTTTGCATTGGATTTCAACAGGAATTAGGATACTTCTCATTCATTTTGGGCCATAATTGCTACTTAATTTTGTAACTTTCTTTGTAGGTCTAAGCAATAATGTGGAGTATAAGTGATGATTTTGAGCTTGTCAACTCAGAACGACTTGAATTTGGAATATACAGAAAGATTCGAAGCTAAATTGCAACTTTCATGATGAAGACTTGGTCAGATTCTACTTAGAAGATAAAGGAAAATTAGCCAAGAGTTCAAGGGGAAGAGCAAAAAAGTGAGATTCAAGACAAGTTCATCTTTGCCGCAAGAAGGATTTTTATACACTACGACAAAAAGCATTCTGGAATTTGTGCACTTTGAGTCTGTAACGCCCCACTTGAGGTACGTAGCTAATGTTTCTTCTTTTGCTCTTATATGAGTTGGTTTATTAGTATTATTGTTTGGTTGACCTTTGATTGAGTGATATGTTGAACACTTGCTTTGAAATTGGTTGAAAATAGAAGAAGTTCAGTATTCCAGGCTTCGCCGGGGCGAAGAATAATCTTCGCCGCGGCGAAGAGGTGTTGAAGCCATGGGAAACTGCTGGACAGTTTCGCTGCGGTGACAGAATCTTCTTCGCCGAGGCGACGGGCCGACCAAAATGTTTATTAAGTTTTAGATATTTTCTTCCCTAAGGGCAATTTGACCATTCTACCCCTAATTAGTAGGAAAAGTGGGGAGTAAAATATAAGGAATTTTCATGGAGAATATGTTGATATGGGGGTGTGTTTGTAATGAATCAAATGATATAGATGGAATTCCTAAGGAAGAGTAAGGGCAAAATGGGAATGCTTGTGCATAAATTGCATTAAAAGGAATTAAGTCATTGCAAACCCTTCACTCTTCTTCTCCATCGCCACTCTCCTTTCTTACTTCCTCTCAATTTCTTTTTCACTTGTTCAAGGATTTTTAGAGGGCTTTTGGAGTGTTTTGGTGTAAAAAATCAATCTAAGGCATCCTAAGGTAAGGATTCTTGCTTTGGATGTGAAGCTTTGTGAGATTTTATGTATATTTGAATATTGAGGTCTTTTGGTTCATTTGTTTAAAGAGTAGAGAAAGAGTCAAGCAAACCAAGAGAAAGGAAGAGCTAGTGAGATCTCTCCATAACAAGGTAAGTAAATCCCAACCCAAGTTGAGATTTGAGAATTTTCTTGATTAGGGTTTTAATAGCAATTATGTATGTATGTTATATACATGTTATATGCTATGTTATTGAGTTTTAAATGGAGATTATTATTGCTTGTGGTTGTTCATACACTTCAATTGTGAGAAGTGAGATATGGGTTGGAAATGTAGTTTGAGATGGAATTGAAGGATATTGAGAAATCCTTTTTGGAAGTGTTATTCTATGGCAGGAATTATGGCTATGTGAGGGAGTTTTTCCCCATTTTGGATGGTTAGAGAAAGACATAGAATTATTGTTATAGTAGAGTTTTGTTATGCACTTGAGTTGTTTGATGAAATGCCTAATAGAGGTTTGAGTATGAGTAGTGAACCTTAATTCTTGCAACATTGCATGTTGGCATTTCATAAGTGCATTAGTGGAGATGAACCATCCATAGGCATTAATTGTGCATTGAGAAGTGACCTAAGAAAGAGTAGGAAACTTTGTGTATGCACTTGCTCTATGAGTAGAGAACTTTGTGGATGCAACTACTCTAAGGGTAGAGAGAATGAGAAGTGCTAGAGTAGAGTGAATGAGAAGAGTATTAGAAATGGGTTGATGCTTTGTGATCATCACCCAACAGTTATTAGAAATGGGTTGATGCTTTGTGATCATCACCCGACAGTTATTAGAAATGGGTTGATGCTTTGTGATCATCACCCGACAGTTATTAGAAATGGGTTGATGCTTTGTGATCGTCACTCGAAAGTCATGAGGAACGGGTAGGTGCTTTGTGGTCTCCACCCGATAGTTACGAAAACCGGGTAGGTGCTTCGTGATCCCCACTCGGTAGTCACTAAGAGCGGGTTGGTGTTGTGTGAACTCCACCCGACAGTCATGAAGAGCGACATGGTACTGTGTGAACGCCATCTGACCGTACCTCCGGTAAGATGAGGCCATGACGTTTAGTAGAAAAAAATAGAAAGTGTGAGGAAAGAATTAAGAGAAATACATACGAGGTTAGACAGATAGAGGGTTTACGTACTGAGCATTATTTTGTGCTCACCTCGTTATTTTCCTTTGTGGATGCAGGATCTAGGTGATGATGCAGTCGGAGGGTGTCGGCAAGAGAGGAGCAATAGCTACACTGTTTCCCCTATTTTTGTCTTTTT
Organism: Pistacia vera; assembly: GCF_008641045.1. NCBI lineage: Eukaryota > Viridiplantae > Streptophyta > Magnoliopsida > Sapindales > Anacardiaceae > Pistacia > Pistacia vera. The sequence goes on along the minus strand of NW_022196722.1, from coordinate 730,903 downwards.
AAATGGCATTTTGTAAATAATGCTCTTTGTGTATAAAAGACTTATTACATATAATAAAAAGAAAAGTTTTGGGCCCATTTTCTATTATTATTATGCATGCATTGTACTAGTTTACAACAGTTGTTACAGAGTCACAACACGATAAAGGAGTGTCAGATGCGAAAAAAATAAAACAACGTATTTTGGCTCGGTAGGATTTTGTCCAAAAGTGGAAAGGGTATAAATTAGAGAGAAATAGAAGAGAAAGGGAGTTTGGTTCATCATCTTGGGAGAGCAATAGAAGTTAAGATTTGGGGTAACATTTAAAAAAGACTCTCCAACTTTAGCTTGTTATCCAATGATGAACTTAGATTCTTCTTGTTTTTATTGTTTGTTTCTTTTTCTAGCATGAACTAATCTATTTAGTTAGGGTTTTGATGAAACCGTTGCTAGAATGATCCAATTTATATGACTTGAGTTGCTTTTAGTTCTAATTTCATGATTTGAGTGTTTATTTCCATGCTTAATGCTTTTGGATGCTTGATCACCATTCAAATGATATGTTGTTCATGATGACACTAAGAAGTAATTTATGATATGTGCCCTTTGGGATAAACACAACAAATTGAGCAAAAAATAGAGATAGATAAATACGATTTATGAAATCTATATAGAATTCCACAAATCTTAAGAAACCCAAAACTATTAAACTTCAATTTTTGGTTTGGAAGGTCAATAGAAATTGGTGGGGTGATATAACCTGAGAAGGAGTGTTAAACATCTTAAGGAATTCAATTTTCAATCAAGAAATGAGAGCCTGCGTACTAGAATCAATAAATTGGGTTGCATAACTAGGTGAAATAAAAACCCTATCGCTTTTTGTCATTATTTGATTCGTTGTGATATTGAGTTTTGTTTTAATTTCATTCTTGTCATTGATTGTTAATTAGGTTGTTAATATTCCACCATTCCATTTGTTGATTCTTCAATTAGTGTTTTAACTAGAGAATTCAGTAATTGGTAACACTTTCCTCATGGGAACGATACTCTACTTGTCATTTTATTATTTTTGCAAGTAGTGCACTTGCTAAGCAAACAACAACGCATCAAATATCCAAAATGATATTGCAAATTGTCTTAAGGCTTGCTATAAAGACACGACATGCCTTTGGCATCTTCAATTCGGGCATCTCAATTTTGGAGAATTAGAGTTATTATCTAAGAAGAGTTAGTGAAAGGACTGTCGTACATCGATCAGCTTGATCAACTATGTGAGGGATGTGCACTTGGGAAGCAATTCAAATTTCCAAAAGAGTCAAGTTCAAGAGCTAAAAAGCAACTTAAACTCATACATACTAATATGTGTGAACCAATAAAGCCAAGTTTCTTTGGTAAAAGTAACTATTTTCTTCTCTTCATTAATGATTTCTCAAGAAAAACTTGGGTGTACTTTTTGAAACAAAAGTCGGAAGTATTTGGATTTTTCAAGAAGTTCAAAGCTATTGTCAATGAGGTCTGATGGAGAAGGAGAGTTCACATCTAAAAAGTTTCAAGATATATGTGAAGCCAATGGAATTCATAGACCGTTGACAGTTCCAAGAACCCCAAAACAAAATGGTGTGTTAGAAAGGAAGAAAACAACCCCAACATAGCTCATATCATGCTCAAATTCAAAGAAATGCCAAAAGAATTTTGGGCAAAAGCTGTGGCGTGTGTAGGGTACCTGTCAAATCAATCACCAACGAGAAGTGTGTGGAGAAGAACACCACAAGAAGCATGGAGTGGGAGAAAACTTGGAATCTCCCATTTAAGAGTTTCTGGAAGTATAGCTATATATATGTACTGAATGAGAAAATGAGCAAGCTTGATGATAAAAGCGAGAAGTTCCTTTTTATTGGTTACGATACACACTTAGAAGGGTACAAGCTATACAATCCAAGCATAGAGAAGACAATTATTAGTCATGATGTTGAGTTTGATAAAGAAGGCACTTGCATTTGGGATGTTTGTAATCAAGACTACAACTTCTTTCTTTTATTTGAAGAGAAAGGTGAGCAACCTGTAGTGGAATAGATGAGTAAAGAACAACAAGAGTTGGCCACGCCATCAACTTCACCGGCAACAAGTTCTCACTTATCATCATCGTCACCATAGAGTTTGAATGAAAGGGTTATGCAATGTACTATAAGCTTACAAGATCTTTATGAACTAACCAAATAACAAGAAAACATCACTTTGTTTTTTCTCTTTACCTATTGTAAATCTGTGAATTTTTAAGAAGTTGAACAAGTCAGGAAGTGGAGAGCTGCAATGGATGAAGAAATCAAAGCAATTATAAAGAATGTCACATCGAAACTTACTTCAGTTCCTAAAGGATACAAGACAATAAGGGTTAAATCGGTTGACAAACATAAAAGAATGCAAAAGAAGAGGTTGAAAGATACAAGGCAAGGCTCATAGCAAAACGATATAGTCAAAAGAGTTGGCATTGACTATGATGAGGCATTTGCTCTCATTGCTCACCTAGAAACCATATGACTAATCATTTCTTGGGCAGNTTTTTTTTTTCTCATGTCCTCATTTTCCATTTTATAAAACTTAAACAGTTTAAATAATTTTTTTTATGAATATCTAGAAAACTAATAACGTATTAACTTTATTCAATTTAATTAATTAAAATCTTCCTTTCAGAGAAAAAAAAAATAAATAATGAAATGTAAAATAAAAAGAGCAAAGAACTGACCACGTCAACACTGAGGAAGAGATGATTATCTAAGTTCGGGAATTCAGATTGGAGGGAGTTCAGTTGCTCTTGCGTGCGGGAGCATCCAATTACAGTATGGCCGCGCTTGGCCATCTCCAAAGCTAGGGCTCGCCCGAGTCCTTTACTCACTCCGGTTATCAGTACTGTGCGCGAACCGCCCTTCGCTATGCCGTTGAACGGCGCCATCGCCGCCATTTGGTGTTTGTGTTTTTGGTTCTCTCTTGATTAATCTCTGAGTTGAGCGGTTTCCGTTTCTGGGTTTAATAGGGTGCGCGCCGCTGGAATAAAGTGGCTTCCGTGATGGACACGTGTCGTGAAGAGAGATAAAGGCGAATGTCAGAGAGACCCCTGATGTTTGGCTCGATGTTTAGTCAGGACTTGGGGAAATATCAAACAAACCGGACCAGACGGAGACAATCTCGTCCCTATGGTTTGGATTAAATAATTTTGGTCTTACAAAACTTTTTAGTAAAATTTTGGTTCCTCATGTTTGCCAACGACAGGGACTAAATCATTCCCGATACAATGGGAACCAAAACGACACTAAAAAATTCTATAAGACTAAAGGTTACTTAAACTAAACTTCAGTGCCTAAAATGTATTATCCCAAAATCTAAATTGCTTATTTTTCAAAGCTTAGTTTACTAGACAAACATATATATATATTGAGGAATTTAATAACCAATGAAAAGTTCAATTTCATTAGTTATAATACAAACTATACAATCCAAGCATAGGGAAGATAATCATTGGTCCTGCTGTTGACTTTAATGAAGAAAACACTTGGAATTAGGATGTTTGTAATAAAGACTACTATAACTTCTTTCCTTTATTTGAAGAGGATGACGAGCAACTTGTGTTGGAGTTGAGCCTAACTCCTCACCTAAAAGGCCTTATTGAGTAGGAGGATTGCCCACTCTTATAAACCCATTGGCTTGAGTGTGCTTAGTCGATATGGGATCTCCAACACTCCCCCTCACGATCAAGCCCATATGGTCTACTTGCCTATGAATGGAGGTAGTTTGGCAATCTACCGCTGGTCAATCACTCAGCTCACATGGGGCTGGCTCTGATACCACTGAAGGTTTTGAAGCTGGAGTTGGGCCTAACTCCTCACCCAAAAGGCTTTATTGAGTGGGAGGATTGCCCACTCTTATAAACCCATTAGCTTGAGTGTGCCTAGTCAATATGGGATCTCCAACAACTTGATGGAGCAAATGGCTGAAAAACAACAAGAGTTTGCCACCCCATCAACTTCACCGGCAACAAGTTCACACTCATCATCATGATCACCGAGGAATTTGAATGAAAGGGTTGTGTAACACGCTAGAAGCCTACGAGATCTTTATGAATTGACCGAACAACAAGAAAACATCATTTGCTTTATTTCTTTGCTCATTGTGAACCCGTGAATTTCTAAAAGCTGTGCAAGTCAAGAAATGAAGAGATGCAATGAATGAAGAAATCAAAGCAATTATGAATAATGACAAGTAGAAACTTGCTTCACTTCCTAAAGGATACAAGGCAATAAGGGTTAAATGGGTTTACAAACAAAGAATAATGCGAAGGAAATTAATAACCATATTGATGGATACTTTCAAGAAGACAAAGTTTCACCAAAGTTTTGAAGTGAAAAAGCTAGAAGACAAAGTTTTGAAGTTGAATAAAGCCCTCTAAGGGTTGAAAAAAGCACCTTGAGCATGGAACAACCATATTGATAGGTACTTTCAAGAGAGCGGTTTCATCAAATGTCCTCATGAGCAAGTTGTTTATGTCAAGATCAAGAACGAAGATGTTTTGATCGTTTGCTTGTATGTGGATGATTGGATCTTCACCGAAAGCAACCCAAGCTTGTTTGAAGAATTCAAGAAAGCAATGGCCCAAGAATTTAAGATGATCGACATTAGGCTCGTGACATACTATCTTGGCATCAAAGTCAAGCAAAGGGGAGACGACATCTTTATCTCTCAGGAAGCTTACACAAAGGAGATCCTTAAGAAGCTTAAGATGCATGATTGTAATCCTATAAGCACACGGGTAGAGTGCGAGTCCAACTATCCATACCCGACATTCTCTAAGTAGTTGGGTTAGTTAGTCGCTATATGGAAACCCCAACAACTTATTTCAAAGCTGCAAAGAGATTCCTCTATTACCTTAAAGGTACAATCAACTTTGACTTGTTCTATTCATCTTCAAAGGAGTACAAGCTTGGTGAATATAGTGATAGCGATTGGGCTGGAGATGTTGATGATAAAAAGAGCACTCTTAGGTTTATATTTATCATGGGAGACATTGCTTTTACTTAGATGTCAAAGATACAATCAATTGTCTCACTTTCAATCTGTGAAACTGAGTATGTTGCTACCACACCTCGTGTACTTGTTATGCAATTTGGTGGCAAAACATACTAAATGAGTTGAAGATATCACAAGAAGAGCCAACAACCGTTTATGTTGACAACAAGTTTGTGATTGCTTTAGTGAAGAATCCAGTCTTTTATGACCAAATCAAACACATCAATACCCGCTATCACTACATAAGAAAATGATTGAAAGAAAAGAAATACGAGTAGAGTATGTGAAAACAAAAGATCAAGTTGTCGATATTTAACCTAGCTACTCAAGTAAGAGGGCTTTGCAAGGATGACAAATTGGTTCGGTCTTACAAAACAAGTTTAAGAGAAAACCATAATTAAGCTTGTTTTATTTTTATAGTTATTATTAGTTTAGTTATTATCCATTAAAAAAATAGAAATAACTGAATGGGTATGGTTAATAAGCTAATAATATTATGTGGTTTGTACTACAGGTAATTTAAACTAGTATATATATGTCCCTGCTTCATATTTCAAATGTAAGAGAGTAGGTGAAAGAAAAAGATAAACAAACTTCTCACATTTTTTATTAATTGTAAGCAATAAACATAATTATATATTTTATTTTTTCAACATTGGGTAACGTGAGGTTTGTTAAATAACTGCTCCGTAGATTAATTACTTACCGTTAATTTACAGCATAATCCATAAGCACGTGCACTAGAATCAGTAAACAAAGACCAGGGCTCGTTAGACATAATTAAATGATAGGCAAAAGACTAGTATCGATCAGACTTGATCAATACGTATTTCAACAAAATTGTTGTCCCAGCCCATACCAACTTCGAAACCTGTTTTGTAATTGGTAAGGTTGCCCAGGGCCAGGTCAACAGTTGCCACCCAATTTGCTCCTAAATATGCCAACCAAACAATGACTTTTATCCAACTTGTTACTATATATTTTCTTCGAAAATGAAATATGGTGATGATGATTTGTAAACAAAGGCCAACTACAATGAATGCACCAGCTTCCCATCTATACCAAGCTTTTTCTAGCTCTGAATATTGTGCCATGCCAACTTTTCTCTGAAAGATAAAATTACCTGCAAGCAAAAGCAAAAGTTTTACCTGTATATTTGATTAGTCATAGAAATTAATATTAGAAATTAAGAATAATATTATCTATTTAAAGTACATATATAACACAACATAATTCTATTTGCATCATGTTCATAAACAAAATAAATCACTTACCTAGAAGAAGAAATTAATGCATGTACTAAAGGTCCAAACCAGTTAGAGATACAGTTGAATCGTTCTAAGACGAAATCTTTGAGGCTATCTTATTTGTATGGAAAAGAAAGAAACAATTTATGAATTAAATTGTACAGGAGAAGTTAACAAAAAGCGTAGCATGATTTATTCTTAAGTAAAGAACTTATAACTTTTATATTTTGATAAGATGAAGTGATAACTTGATCAATATATAGATTCTTGTAATTAAAAATTTAATACGCAATTTTAACTGATTAATTACTGCGGAATAATTATGCTAACTTTGATCAAACTAATTAATTAGTCAAATATAATAGAAATGTGTTTATCTTTGTAAGTAATAATTGTTGTGTGTGATTTTCCACCAAGCTCGGGCTACCGCGAGGATGTAGCTCGACCTAGGATCAGTCCGACTCCACCAGTTGTCCGACCCAGTACAAGCTCGTAACATATAGCTCGACCCAACACAAGCTAGTTGCAAACAGCCTGAATGATCATTCAATCAATTCCCAGATGACTTCAGATCCCAGATATTGTGGGAATGACTAGATGAACAACAATCTCTGCGCAATCACGATGTCCAATCGCGAGAATATCAGAATTGCAATTCAGATCAATTGTAATCCCTTTATTTTTGCTTTTTCCTTTATATAAACCTTGTATATAAACCCCCTCAAATGATGAAAAGGGGTGACGATTTTTCCACAGAATTCTCATTGTAAGCTCTCGCAGCAAATATAAAAAAACAGTGCATGTAGGCTCAAGAGTTTACTTCGCTGAACCACTTATAAAATTCTCATTGCCATTTAATTTATTGCATTCAATACTTGTCTATCGCTAATTATCCATAATCACGCACACATCCATTCTGATCCCACCAAGGTCGATTGGAATTCTCTAGTTGGTATAGATTTTTGTATCAACATTTTGGCGATAGAAGGAGGGGCCCTCGCTAACATAACATCAATTCCTATAAACATTCGCGACAATCTACCCAATCCAAGCCCATAATGGTGCACACCAGATCAAATACTACCACCAAAAACCTTAAGAATGTGGAGACCACCCACCAGGAGATACAACAAGACGTCGCTGGACACCGACCACCCGTGCCACCAACTCAGCATGTCACAAATAACCAGGGGGTAAGGACGTCAAACCCCAAAAACAGCCAGCTGGTGGAGATGATTAGAACGATGGTTACACAGGCAGTGTAACAAAACGTGGTTGAGCTAAGGAATCAACAACCAGCTACCCAGAATCTTAACCAGCCACGTTTCACCAGCGCCACCCCAACAGGTATGAATTCTGTAAGTGGCTAGTCTGGTTCATCGATGCCATGAGGCAACCAACACCCCCAACATCGCAAGCTGCACTCTGCTCACAAGCGTGAGTCCGAAGGGCAAACTAACCTCAGGAGAAGGCCGGGATAGTAGCCACTGGGGGAGAGTGAAGATAACGGTCATCCCTAAGATGCTTGATAATATCCCTAGCGTCCATGTGCTGGTATTAACCCATACCCAATCTGGCAATGACCGATGTTCGGTTATAACTGACGTTGCGTGCAACCAACTGACGAGCATGATAACACTTATTAACCCAGCCATAATGACTCAACCTCGCACATCAATGTGCACAATAGAGAAGCTTCGCAAGCAATGGACTTGCAAACTCATTTGCTCGAAGTAAGGCTAAACAGACCTAGCTAGGGCAACCATAAGGAAGACTTAAATCACGTACAGAGAATTCTCAACGATCTGAAAGCTTGCCAAAATTGTATAGCAGAGGAAATAGTAAGTTTCCCTTTGCAGAGGAAGTTCGCCAGGCCCCGCTTCCACAAGGATTCAGGGCTCCAAAAAGTAAGTTCGATGGGAGAGGGGACCCAAGAGACCACCTCAATAATTTTAATGACCTGATGGAGCTGCACCAGGTCTTTGACTTGGCGAAGTGCAGGTGCTTCACAGTCACACTAGTAGCGGATGCCAAGAGGTGGTATAAGAGGCTTAAGGCAAACTCCATCAACTCCTGGCAACAATTCTCCTCGCTGTACTTACAACAATTTCAAGCAAGGAGGTATTTTGCAATGCCGCTTAGCTACTTGAGCAACATTCATCAGGAGAGAGACGAAACATTAACCTCGTACTTGATGAGGTTCCAGAACGAGCAAGCAAAGGTTGCAGATGGACCTGAGGAGTCCATCCGAACTTTACTGATTGCAAGAATCAGGCCGAACATGGAACTATGGAAAGAGCTCCAAAGTGAAGATCACATAAGCCTAGCCAAGTTCTACCAGATGGCTACAAAACACCAACGGGTAAAAAGCTCGCTAGCAGCATTAGTTAGAAGTTCAGCATGAGGGCCCCAGGCAGGCGACAAGATCACCCATTGGATAAGTACAGCGGCAAAGACCGCAATGACAGGGACCACAACAGATTCTAAAAAAGACAAAAAATTGATAATGGCAAAGACAGGTAGCCCTTCCTATAGTATGCAAGATACACCCCTCTCACTCTAGACATCACCCACATCTACGAAGTCTCCCGTGAGGTGAAGAGACTACCCTCTCCAGAAATAATAAGAGGGGCTATGGGCAGAAGAGATCGACAAAAGTATTGCCGTTACCACTGGGATGTTAGGCACAACACAAACAAGTGCTAGGCTTTGAAGGACGCCATCGAAGACCTAATAAGAAGGGACCATCTAAAGGAATTCGTTAAGATGACACCAGCTCGCAAAAATCCTAGCGAGCAAAATAACCAAATCCTGAACCAGGACCAAACCAAGTGTAGAATCAAGTTTGGCAAGCCCCGTAAAATGCCAACAATGAAGCCTGGGTAGGCATAATTTACGGGGGGCTCGACATAACAGGGAGCTCAAGGCGTACTCATGAGCAATATGCTCAAGAGGCAAGGACAGACTCGGTTCCCTGGATAATAAGCTATAAACAGAAGTCGCCCAAGCGGCCCAGACAAGACAACGAGATAGTAAGGTTCACGATCGAGGAATGCAAAGAATCCCCTCGCCATAATCATGATAAGATCGTAAACACAGCTAGAATTGGTAATGCCCGAGTACAGAGGGTAATGGTTGATAATGGGAGTGCAGTGAACATCATTTTTTTGGGAGCTTTCCAAGGAATGAGGTTCACAAAGAGAGATATAAGAGCGTGCCCTTTGCTGCTTTATGGATTTACTAGGGACAGCTTGGTTCCCAAGGGGACGATCAACCTCCCCGTGGCTCGAGGGACGAAGCCCAAGATTAGGATGGTGATAGCTGAATTTTTTATGGTAGACTGCTCAACCATGTACAATGTCATCATCAAAAAGTCGATCTTGGATGACTTGAGCGCAGTCACATCTGTGCGCTACCAAGCAATGAGGTTTTTGACTCCCGGGAGGGTGGTCACGATGATTAAGAGCTGCAGAAAGGAATCTTGAGAATGTTACAACCGGGCCATACACACAACACAGAAGTGGCCACTCCTGAGAATAATGGTTATAGCAGAATCCAAGCTAAACCCTGGACCACTCGAGGATACAATAGATCCTCACATCCATAGAGAACAGCCTGCAACAAGGCTGACAAAAAAGCCTGTAGCAGGGCCGATAGAAGAGTTGCAAGAAATAAGTGTGAGCGAGGAAGATCCAACTCGCGTACTGAAGATCGGCAGCAATTTGAGTGGAGAAATGGCCGATAATCTTGTGCAGTTCCAAAACAAAAACCTCGATGTGTTCGCATGGGTGCATGCAGATATGGTGGGGATCAACCTTGAGGTATTGTGCCATAAGTTGAACCTCGACCCTAAAGCTCGGCCTATAAGGGAAAAAAGAAGCTTTATGGATGCAAAGCGCTCATAAGCACTTAAGGATAAAATTGACAAACTCTTGAAAATCAACTTCATCAGGGAAGTCAAATACTCAAATTGGCTCGCCAACCAGGTCCTGGTCAAGAAGTCGAATGGAAAGTGGCGGACTTGCGTTGACTTCACAAATCTGAATAAAGCATGTCCCAAAGATAACTTTCCACTACCACAGATCGACCAGCTAGTAGATGCGACAATAAAAAACGCAATACTTAGCTTCATGGATGCGTACTCAGGATATAACCAAATTCTGATGTACCAGCCCGATAAAGAGCATACCTTCTTTATTACTGATCATGGAATTTATTATTACAAGGTTATGCCATTTGGCCTCAAGAATGCCAAAATGTGCACCAAGGTCGGTCGATCTTGGATGACTTAAGTGTAGTCACATCGGTGCGCTACCAAGCAATTAGGTTTCTGACTCCCGGGGGGGTCACGATGATTAGGAGCTGCAGAAAGGAATCTTGAGAATGTTACAACTGGGCCATACACACAACACAAAAGTGGCCACTCCTGAGAACAATGGTTATAGCAGAATCCAAGCTAAATCCCAGACCACTCGAGGATACAATAGATCCTCACATCCATAGAGAAGAGCCCGCAGCAAGGCCGACAGAAAAGCCCATAGCAGGGCCGACAGAAGAGTTGCAAGAAATAAGTATGAGCGAGGAAGATCCAACTTGTATACTGAAGATCGGCAGCAATTTGAGTGGAGAAATGGCCGATAATCTAGTGCGGTTCCTAAAGAAAAACCTCGATGTGTTCGCATGGGTGCATACGGATATGGTAGGGATCAACCTGGAGGAATTGTGCCATAGGTTGAACCTCGACCCTAAAGCTCGGCCCATAAGGCAAAAAAGAAGCTCTATGGATGCAAAGCGCTCATAAACACTCAAGGATAAAATTGACAAACTCCTGAAAATCAACTTCATCAGGGAAGTCAAATACTCAAACTGGCTCGCCAACCCGGTTCTGGTCAAGAAGTCGAGTGGAAAGTGGCGGACTTGCGTTGACTTCACAAATCTGAATAAAGCATGTCCCAAAGACAGCCTTCCGCTACCACATATCGACTAGCTAGTAGATGCGACAACCGAAAATGCACTACTTAGCTTCATGGATGCGTACTCAGGATATAATCAAATTCTGATGTACCAGCCCAATGAAGGGCATACCTTCTTTATTACTGATTGTGGAATTTATTGTTACAGGGTATGTCATTTGGCCTCAAGTATGCCAAAATGTGCACCAAGGTCGATCGAAATTCTCTAGCGCCAAAATGTTGATACAGAAATCTGCACCAACCAGAGAATTTTGATCGACCTTGGTGGGAACATAACAGATGTACGCGTGATTATGGATAATCAGTGATAGATAAGTATTTAAAGTAAATGGCAATGAGAATTTTTAAAATGGTTCGACGAGGTAAACTCTTGAGCCTACGTCCACTATTTTTTTGTATTTGTTGCGAGAGCTTACAATAAGAATTCTGTGGAAAAATCATTACCCCCTTTCATCATTTGAGGGAGTTTATATACAAGGTTTGTATAAAGGAAAAAGCAAAAATAAAGGGATTACAATTGATCTGAACTGCAATTATGATATTCTCGCGATCGGGCTTTGTGATTGCGTAGAAATTGCTATTGATCTAGTGATTCTCGCAATATATAGGATCTGAAGTTATCTGGGAATTGATTGAATGATCAGTCAGGTTGTTCGCGACTAGCTTGTGCTAGGTTGAGCTATATGTTGACGAGCTTATGCTAGGTCAGACAACCAGTGGAATCAAACTGATCCTAGGTCGAGCTACATCCTCGCGATAGCCCAAGCTTGGTGGAAAATCACACACAACAATTATTACTTAGTACTTCGTAGGCTAGAGACATGCCTCCTGCATGATTTCCATAAATCCCCTCATGGATCTCCCTTAAAACATAATTTGCATCTTCATGATTGATACATCGTAGCAGCAGTACATTGAATCCGCATTTGTACAATTTATCATTGATGAGTGTGTACCAGACTGCCTTTGTGTGGAGTGTTCTAGCTTTAGTTCTCTCATGGATCTCCCTTAGAACATAATCTACATCTTCATGATCTATACATCATAGCAGCGGTACGTTGAATCCGCTTTTGTATAATTTATCATTGATGAGTGTGTACCAGACTGCCTTTGTGCAAAGTGTTCTAGATTTAGTTCTCTCCTCTGGTAGTGTACCATCTCTTAGGTTGGCAATGATTGCGTCCATCCAACTGTATCTCTGACTTGTTGTCAAAACTAATCCTTGTGGAACGGAGATGCTTGGTCTTGGGAGGAACTTAACTAGGATAGAATCAGCTTTTTCTTAGTTCATTGTAGAGGCTAAGCGGCCTAATGCGTCCGCTTGCGTGTTCTTCTCCCTCGGGATCTGGTGAATTGTGAAGGACCTGAACTGCTTGAGCTCGGTTTCAACTAGCTGGAGGTAAGGCGACACCTTGTCTTCCTTCACCTGGTATACCCTGGTAATTTGGTGGACCACAAGCTGTGAGCCGTTGTAAACCCCGCCCTTTTGTCTTCCATGAAACCATTATAAAAGGTGATGACATTTCCATAGAATTCTCATTATAAGCTCTCACAACAAATTATAAAAAAAAAAAAAAAAAAACAGTGGACATAGGCTCAAGAGTTTACCTCACCGAACCACTTTAAAAATTCTCATTGCCATTTACTTTATTACGTTCAATACTTGTCTATCGCTGATTATCCGTAATCACACACACATCCATTCTGATCCCACCAAGGTCGATCGGAATTCTCTGGTTGGTGTAGATTTCTGTATCAACAATAATAAACAAAGGAAAAGTAACAGTTAACAGAGAAGTATACAAAAAGTTAAGAAGTATAACTTGAGCATGAGGAAAGGAATCAGGTTTAAGAAGAAATTTGAAATAGAATGGGTTCTCTTAATAGGAAGAGTTGATTCAAGATATATGAATGAATATCAAATAAATAATTTTAATATTTGACATTAGATAAATATTAAATAATTTTTTAATGTGAATATATTATTTAAAAAATATGAAAGTTATTAATGGGGAAATTGACTTACAATTAATAGAGATGTAGATAAACAAGTAAATTCAGGTGGACTTTCAACTAATAGAAAAAAAATATTTAAACACCCCCACAATAAAAGTCTAAAAATTAACCAAAGCACCCCAGCCAACAACCACCGCTAATGGCCACTAGCGCCAGAACGACACACGACCGGCTAGATCTAGCCGGTCGTGCATTAATCTTGTCATTTTCGGCCAGATCCACCATGGATCTGGTAAAAAACGATTAGGTCTTTTGCTAGAGATCTGGCCATTGACAACCATATCTAGATCTATCTGGCGGTTGGCGGTAGCTAGATTTTAGCCATTAACGATGACCAGATTACTGTTGACAACGGCCAGATTTTGGTTGTTGTTGATGGCTAGATTTTCAGAAAATGTGGGGGGTGTTTAACTAAATTAACAAATGTAGGGTGTTGAAAGAAATCTAAATATTTTCCTAAAATGTTTTGCAAAAATGTATACCAAACAACTATTCAACATTTTATCAAACTCTGATATAATTTTCAAATATTATACCAAATACATTCTTAGAATCTTATCATATTCAATTTAATCCAACTCAACTCAACTCAAAATAGTTTTCAGAATATCCTTTTTCAAATAATCTACCAAACAAGCCCATAATGTTCTATCTATCCAAGTGGACAAGTATATATGCATACCATCAATAAGTCATGTTAGTGAACTTGGCTTATTGATATGACTGAACATGATCTGTATTTATCATATAGTAGTATGATTTAAATAAGTAGTAGGTTCAATAAGCATGTTGTGTTAAGATTTAGGGGGTGTTTGGTTAAGGTTATCCCCTATTATTGAGGTAATGTCATCTTATATTACCAGATTACCACATTTGATTGTCAAGTAATATAAGATTCTGGTAATCTTCTAAAATCAATAGTAATTACTGTTGGTAATATAGGTGGTAATCTGATTACCTCTATTTTCTTAGGTATTTTAAGATTACTTGGTAATGTTAATTTTGTTATAATTTTTCCCCTTATTAATAAAACTTTTGGACAATAATGCCCTTATTTTGAAATTAATTTACATGAACCTACCATTATAATTTTACCCATAATTAATTAAGTTTTTGGACAGCAATACCCTTGTATTTAAAACAAAATGCAGGCCACCCGAAACTACCACCGCACTCCAGCAACCACTATCAGCCATCACTGTTGTCACCAACGGCCACCACTAGTCAATGTGGCTGGTCGTGCGCCGACCTAGCCGTTTCCTACCAAATCTACCATAGTCTGGTCGTTTTCGGTCAGATCTATGGTCAGATAGATTTAACCGTTAACGACAACCATAAATCTGGCCATCAACGACAGCCATAAATTTTTGAGGCTATCTTATTTGTATGGAAAAGAAAGAAACAATTTATGAATTTAATTGTACAAGAAAAGTTAACAAAAATTGTAGCATGATTTATTCTTAAGTAAAGAACTTATAACTTTCATATTTTAATAAGATGAAGTGACAGCTTGATCAATATATAGATTCTTTGTAATTAAAAACTTAATACGCAATTTTAACTAATTAATTAGTATGGAATAATTATGCTAACTTGAATCAAACTAATTAATTAGTCAAATATAATAGAAATGTGTTTATCTTTGTACGTAATAATTAAAAAAAAAAAAAATGGAAAGGTAACATTTAACCGAGAAGTATACAGAAAGTTAAGAAGTATAACTTGAGCATGAGGAATGGAATCAGGTTTAGAAGAAATTTGAAATAGAATGGGTTCTCTTAATAGGAAGAGTTGATTCAAGATGTATGAATGAATATCAAATAAATAATTTTAATATTTGACATTAGGTAAATATCAAGTAATTTTTTAATGTGAATATATTATTGAAAAAATATGAAAGTTATTAATCAGAAAATTGACTTTTTTTTTTATCTGAGGTGTCCGAGCCAGCTTGCGCACACCTCAACTAATCACCTGGGGCCCTGAAGTTAACGGTCAGATAAACTTCTAGTGGATATCCATTATTAATAGTTATGGGAATTTGAACTCAAGACCTCTTGGAGAAAGTTGACTTACAATTAATAGAGATGTAGATAAGCAAGTAAATTTAGGTGGACTTTCAACTAATAGAAAAAATTATTTAAAAACCCCCCACAATAAAAGTTTAAAAATTAATTAAACCACCCCAGCTAGCAACCATCGCCGATGGCCACTGAAGCTGGAACGACACACGACCGGTTGGGTCTAGTCGGTCGTCCGTCGATCATGTCATTTCTGACATTCACCATGGATCTAGCCGGAAACAGTCAGATCTACGGCTAAAGATCTGGCCATTGAGGACGACCAGATTTTTAAAAAATGTGGGAGGTGTTTTAGTTAATTTTTAAAGTTTTATTGTGGGTGGTGTTTAGCTAAATTAACAAATGTAGGGGTTAAAATAAATAATCTGAATGTTTTCAAAAAAATGTTTTCAAAAAATATACGAAACAACTGTTCAGCATTTTATCCAACTTTGATATAATTTTCATATATTATACCAAACACATTCTCAGAAGAATAATACTATGTGCACTAACCAATTTGTACTAATCCAAGTACTAACTTTGAAAATTTGAAATTCCCCCCAAAAACTGAAAAAAAAAAAATTCAAATTTTCAATGTTAGTACTTGGATTAGTACAATTGGTTAGTACACATAGTATTACTCTTCTTAGAATCATATCCTATTCAATTTAATCTAACTCAACTCAACTCAGAATATCCTTTGTCAAATAATCTACCAAATAGGCCCCTAATGTTCTATACATCCAAGTGGATGAGTGTATGTGCATCCCATCAATAAGTCATGCTAGTGAACTTGGCTTATTGATATGATTGAACATAATCTGTATTTATCATATAGTAATGTGATTTAAATAAGTAGTAGGTTCAATAAGCAGGTTGTGTTAAGATTTATGGGGTGTTTGGTTGATGGTTATCCTCCATTATTAAGATAATGTCATCTTATATTACTAGATTACAACGTTTTGTTGTCAAGTAATATAAGATTCCAGTAATCTTTCAAAACCAATAGTAATTACTGTTGGTAATATAGGTGATATCTGGTTACCTCCATTTTCTTAAATATTTTAAGATTACTTGGTGATGTTAATTTTGTTATAATTTTACCCCTTATTAATAAATTTTTTGGACAATAATGCCCTTATTTTGAAATTAATTTACATGAACCTACCATTACAATTTTACCCCTAATTAATTAAGTTTCTGGACAGTAATGCCCTTGTATTTAAAACAAATTATAGGTCACCTAAGACCACCACCGCCTGCCAGCAACCACTAACGGCCATTGCCTATCAACGTGGCCAAAACGGTGTACGATTGGCTGGATCTGACTGGTCGTGCGCCGATTTGGCAGTTTCTAGCCAAATCCACCATGGGTCTGGCCAAAAACGGCTAGATCTACGGCCATAAATTTGGCTGTCAATGGCCAGATTATGGCCATAGATCTAGCCGGAAACGACCATATTGGTGCATGAACAACTAGATCTAGCTGGTCATGCGCCATTACGATGACTGCCGATGGTGCCCAGCAGCCAATAGTGGCTTAGGGCGGGTGGGGTGATTTTGTTATAAATTAAACTTTTATATGGCTCAGGTGTTTTAGCAAAATCTCAAATGTAAGGGGTTAAAAGAAATAATTCAAAAAATAATATTATATTAATTTTTAAAAAGGAAGGCAATTTAGTAATCTCTATACCATACCCACCAATTTATTCCAACCTAACCAAACACATTTCCCTAAACATTTCTAGTAATCTTCAAGTTAATATATTTTTCCATTAATATAACAATCACAGTAATACAACATTCCTTCAACCAAACGCACCCTTAGTTAACATGTGAACTCGTTTGGTAATTCAACTAATACAATTTAACATATTGATCTAGTTGATAATCTAAGATTTATTTTTTTATTTTTTTATAATTGAGGGGTTGAAGAAATATCTATATATCTGTATAATCTTGTAACCCACCTCTCTATCGATTGTCATTTGGACTCCACGTAGGATTCTATGTAGGATACCACATAGGATTTTAGTAGGTTTATTAATATATGATTATTATATAGGATTTCAGTTGCAGCTCTATAATAACTATTTATTAGTATTAATAGCATATGTTGAGGATTCAAATATCTAATTAAAAGATATATAAACTCATGTTAATTCTTTTACATTCACATAAATATTAATAATAATTAAATAGTAGTATTTCAAAGGTTTTAAGAAAACTTTGTTTATATGTAAATTGTTATTTATTAGTATTAATAACATACATTCAACATTTAAATGCCTAATTAAAAGATATATAGATTTAAGTTAATCCTTCACCTTCTCTTGTATAATAATAAAAATTAAATAGCATCCAAAGATCTCGATAAAACTTTGTTTACGTGCATAGGTTAAATATTCAGTTTTGGATATATTTTGAATTCGAATTTGAATTGATTTTGCTTCTGCTTTCAGAGAATGTTCAGTGTAGAAGAATTGGCTTTGTACTCCGCACCGGCGGAGAGAAGACAATTTGGTGGAGATAAAAAAGAACAAAAGAGAAGATAATTTGTTGAAGAAGAGACGTGAAGGTCTCTTGCCTCAGTCTCAGCCACTTCTCGATGCCTCTCAAAACGCTGCCGCCGCCATTGAAAAGAAAGTACCTACTTGCTTCCTGATTTGTTTCTGCATTGACCTTTGCTTCATGGGTTTTTTGTGGAAATTGATTCAATCGTTGTTTTGTGATAATTATGATGATTATTATGATATTTTTTTTTTTTTTTTCAGAGTTCTCTGAGCATATCGGGTTTCATAGGTGGGTGTGAGGCGAGGTCAGAGATAACACACACGCCTCAATAATTCATTCAATCGCCCATGGATTCCAATTCGCAGCAGCCACCAGGTCCTTTTTAATTTGATAGAAAATTTTAATCTTTTTCCAATTTTGGTTTCTAGATTGGTTTCTGATTATAATTTTCTGCTGTCAAATTCTCTAATTTTTTCTTCTCTTTCTTCGTTTTCTTCCCGTTTTGCATCTTTTACGATATGGGTTTGGCTTCTTTTGAGTTTCTTCTAATCTGGATTTCGTTTCATCTGTTTGGTCATTTAAAGTAAACTCGAATGCTGGTTGACGCTGAAACAATCTCAGCTTTGGGAAGCAACGTATCCAAGAATTTCAGAGTTCTGTTAGTTTTACTTATGACTTCGTGAATTTGAATGTATGGCTCACGATGATTTTGCGCATACTTGTCTTCGAAAACTTATTTTTTGGTCATGGATGAAAACAAAACAGCAGCTATTGCGAGCTTTGAGCTTTAATTAAACAAGTCATAACTGCGGTCAAACTTTCGTTAGTTCAGATAATGTGTGTTTGAGTCAAGCAAAGCATTACGGGTGAATAATATTAACTCTCGAGTCTGTGTTTCATGTTAAATAATTTTGACTTTTTTTTGGTCTTCGGTATGGATATTTGCTGTGTATTTAACATGCATAATTTTTTCTGGGTTCTCTTTAAGGTATTGTATTAACTGAGATTTTCTGAAAGATTTAATTTTTGGAATTCTTTTTGCCATTTGCAGAAAGTGCGTAAATAAAAAATTTATGGATGAGGAGTTGGAACGTTATCCAGTATGTGATATCCCTTTGAGTGCTGTTCCTTCTGAGAAATTGAGGTGAGAGCAGAAGAAGAAGAAGGTTGGCAAGAAGGTGAAGGTAAGAGCCAGGGCTGGGCCAAAAGGGTTTGGGCAAAAGATTGATGATTGATCAGGAATGCAGATTGATGATCATGTAAACTTCTCATTGTCTTTGTAACTCATATTAGCTATACATGATTAAATTTTGCGTCATTATTGTGACCTCTTTGGCTGTATAAAATGTATTTTATTTTTGTCTGTTGTGAGGAAATGTGTCTCAGTTAATCTATCATGCCTAGGATGAATTATTTTACTTCTTGACCTTCAACTTGGATAATTATCATATTAAGATGTAAGGGAGTTGGTCTTAATTAACAGCTTTCTTTTGTCAAAAATCAATTGTTTACATTGAGTTTGAAGATCAATGAAGGTCTTGGTGGATTTATTGCAAGACAGATCATATGATGCGATGCACCTTGATACCAATATGAATATACGTTAGATGGAGGTTCCATCTTCCATTGTTAGATTTATTTGTTGTATACAGTCTCCCATGTATCTCTTCTTTTGACGATACAAAGCAGCAAGATAAGTGTGAAACCAAGTTCTCGATTCAAAGAAAAATAGGTCATTCAACCAAATCCTCAAGAATGTTCAGGGCTATGTTAAAAAAGCTTCCTCTTTTACAAATTTTATCATAAATTTAATTTTTTTGATTCAGATTTGAGTGCCCATTTGGGGATTAGCTACAGATTTTGGAAATGGTTTCTAGGTGTTTTTTGATTTGTTGTTGCGCGTTTTGTTTGGATTTGGGGATTGGTTTTAGTGGGTATGGTAGATGTCTTTAGTTGGGGTTGGTATCCAGTATCTTTACACTTATATTAAATATATATTTAAAATTTGTACAAATTTAATACATAATATTTTTATTATTTATTTCTTTAATTATCGGTTCAATATAAAATTAACTTCAATACAAATAATTCAATGCCATACAAATAATTACTAATAATGTAAAAAAAAATTTATAAACATACCCGCCCAACACACGGGCTTTCTATCTAGTTGAAAGATAATGGTGAAACATCAACGATAGCAAGAAAATTTTTTAAATTCAATTAATGTATTAAAAAATGTTTTAGAAAAATAATATTATTTATGCATCGGACATTTAGAAAATTTGATATTTACGAAAAAAAAAAAAAAAAAGGAAAATGTGTACAAGACCAACATTGCATGTGCATTAAACATGTTGATTGTCAAAATGTAAAAGGTTATGGGCTCTAATAATTGAGCTGTTCAAGGGTCTATTACAATATTTTATCTATTAATTTTGATCAATAGATAGAATGTAATGAGTAATACTAGCCTTACAAAGAGCTATACAAAAAATCATACAAAGAGTCAAATCCAGCCCTTGAAATTCATGATTACTTCTTTCTCTCTCTCTTTTTCCCTTCTTTTAAGAGTTAGATTTGACTATTTGTATGGCTCTTTGTAAGACTAGTATTACTCTAATGTAAAAGGTTATGGGCTCTAATTATAATTTATGAGCTGTTCGTAAAGGGATTTTAGTTTTTAGCATGTGAAAGATTTGTAGCATATCACATCAGATTTTGCTTAGGAAAAAAAAAGGTAAAAATCGAAACTTAACATAATCATATATCCATCATTTATATAATCTAATCAATTCTTTAGATGTTTAATTTTCAATTTAATTAATCTAGTAAATTAGTTTTATTGATATTTGATAAGCGTTTAATTCGTGACTAATAGTATTAGTCGTAATATAGACTCTGCATTTTCTTGTCAAGTGCCTCAAAAAGGTTTGTACAAACAAGATATGGTAAATAGTATAGTATCAAGCGTGTGAAGGTCTTTTGGGTAGAAGCTCGGGTATCGTGAATCTTTACGGTTAGATTAAACGGTAGAATGGTAATTAAGTAAATATTTATTGACACATTATATTATTAATATCCACATAGATCTAGTCGGAAAAAGTCATATCAGCACACAACTGGTCAGATCTAATCGGGCGTGCGTCATTACGATGTCTTCTGGCCACTGTCCAATAGTGGTAGCCGGTTATCAGCGTTTAATGGCTGGGTGTGAGTGTTTTTATTAATTGTCAATATTTTATTGTAGGGGGTGTTTAGTTAAATTAACAAATCTTAAGGGTTTTAAATAGTTAAATAGAATAAAATTGGATTTTGAGAATAAGAAAACTAATATGTATTTTAGGTATGATAGGGAAACAAACTCAGTCGCGTAATTACAATCAACTTTCTTAGAATATTATTTAATTTTAGCGGAATCTATTTATAATACAATCATTCGAAAGTATATATATAAGTTTTTTTATTTACAAGTTTTATGTTTATGTATTCTTACCGTTATATACCTTAAACAAAAAAANGCGTGTGAAGGTCTTTTGGGTAGAAATTCAGTTATCGTGAATCTTTATTGTTAGATTAAACAGTAGAATGGTAATTAAGTAAATATTTATTGACACATCATATTATTAATATTCACATGGATCTAGTCGAAAAATGTCATATCGGCGCAGACTGGCTGGATCGATGTCTTCTGGCTACCGTCCGATAGTGGTAGCCGGTTATCGACATTTAATGAGTCAGTGTGAGTGTTTTTATTAATTTTTAATGTTTTATTATAGGGGGTGTTTAACTAAATTAACAAATCTTAGCGGTTTTAAATAGTTAAATAGAATAAAATTAGATTTTGAGAATAAAGAAACCAATATGTATTTTAGGTATGATAGGGAAACAAACTCAATCGCGTAATTACAATCAGCGTTCTTAGAATATTATTTAATTTTAGTGGAATCTATTTATCATACAATCATGCAAAAGTATATATATAAGTTTTTTTATTTACAAGTTTCATGTTAATGTATTGTTTCAGTTATATACTTTAAAAAAAAAAAAAAAAAAAAAAGGTTTTTTAAAAGCGGGTTTTTAATACTATGTAAAGATTGTAAGTTTTGAAACTTAAACTAGACAATATTTATTTGATTGAATGCTTTACTTAGTATTAACATAACCTAATCACGAGAGCAAATATAAAATTAAATGAAGATCATAAATATTTTCAAAAGAAATTAGCATAACAAGTATACCACATAATATTTGGTTACCATCATATATTGTAAGTCAAATATTTTTATTTCAAGGTAAAATAATTTTTTTTTATAATTAGTATAAATTTTATGATTTTTTTTTTTATTTATAAAGGGAGATTAGGGGTGAGCATGGGTAGCGGATAGAACCGAAACTTGCGGGTAGAACCAAAATCAGAATCGAAACCTACTCGGAACTTACACTATGTGGGTAGGTTCTGGTTCCATTTTATTGGAACCAATACTGTGCAGTTCTGGTTCCGGTTCTTATGTGTGGAGGAACCAAAATTTGGAAAAAGAACCTAAAATGGGTACCCAGTTTAGAACCTGCTTGGAACCTGTAGCCAGGGGCGGACCCAGGCCCCTTGAGGGTAAGCCCAGGGCTGCCCTCAACTTTAAAAAAAAAATTTGAAAAGTTTTTTTAAAAGGTCAAAAAAAGGTAGAAAGTTAAAAAATTAAAAAGTTAGGTTTTGTCTTTTTTATATTCAAGTTTTTCTTTCCCAATTCCTAACTTCCCTTTTACTGCAGACTGATTTGAAGTGATTGTAATCCATATTTTTGTAAACCTTTGTGTATTTTACTTTTGTTAGAGTTGTGATTAAGCTCTAAATTTGTGTAGAATATTTTTGGTGGATTTGTGGTTGTTGTAAATGATAATTCTATTTTTCCCTATGATTTTGCATTAAATTTCAATAGGATTTAGGATATTTCTCATACAATTTAGGTCATAATTGCTATCTAATTCTATTAATTTGTCTTTGCAAGCCTAAACGATGATTTTGAGCATAAATGACAGTTTTGAGCGTAAATTACTTAACTTGAGCTTAGAAACTCAGAATGACCTGAAAATATAAGCTTTGGAAAGCTAAGAAGTCGAGCTACAACTTTCATGTTTTGGGTTTTTCCTAATTCTAACTGAACAATGGTGAAAACTTGGCTTGAAGTCGTGAACAGTATGTTAGAAACTGAAGAAAAACATCTTTAGATGTGCTTCAGTATTTCTGCCATAACTTGTGCTGTAGACCTCATATTGTGCTGATTCTTCAACGAGTAGAAGGATAATTTAAAGGGCTACAATTCATATGTTTAACACTTTTCCATATTCAGACTCTTTCATGCTCAAATTTGGCTCGAAAGATTCTTGCCGCGGCAAGGAAAAAGCTTCACCGTGGCGAAGCTGTGTCAGATGTGAAAAATAAAACGACGTGTTTTGGCTTGCTAGGGCTTGGTCCTTAAGTGAAAGAGGTATAAATTAGCACAAAAATGAAAGAAAAAGGGTCTTGGTTCGTCATTTGGAAGGCAACTCTTAGAAGGAGAAGATTATTGAAGATTTGGGCTTTAAATTAGAGAAGATTTCTCAATCTTTTGCTTGTTTTTCAATGATGAATCTTGATTTAGTTTGTCTTTGTTACTTTGTTTTGTTTTTTAGTATGAACTGAGTTGTTTAGCTAGGGTTTGATGTAACCTTGATACAATGATTCAAATTTATATGAATTGATTTACTTTGAGTTTTAATTTTATGATTGAGTGTTTATCTCTTTGCTTAATGACTTTTGGATGTTTGATCACCATTCAAGTGTGTGTTGTTCACAATGAGACTAAGAAGTGATTTGTGATTATGCCTCTTGTGATAAATACCGTAGATTAAGCAAACGCTAGAGATAGGTTTAGCGATTTATGAAATCTAGATAGAATTCCATATAACTTAAAAGACTTTGAACTATTAATCTTCATTTTGTTGGGTGCGGAAGCTTAATAGGGATAAGTAGGAAAATATAGCCTGAGAAGGTATGTTTTACAACTTAGGGAATTCCATTTTCAATCAAGGAATTAGAACTTGGGTAATAGATTCTATAATTTAGGTTAGTGTATCTAGGTGAAATTAACACCCTAGCATTTTTTTTAGCATTTTGTTTAATTAGTTAAGTTGTTGGGTTTTGCTTCAAATAGGACTTAAACTAGAGAAATCGGTACTTAGTAATACTATCCTCGTGGGAACGATACTCTACTTATCACTTTATTACTTTTTGCGACTAATGCATTTTTTACATTTGCATGTTTGTCAAAATACGCATCAGTAAACTCTTTTGATTATATTGTATTTAAGTGAATCGTTAGATTCCCGTGGTTTTTTTTATCTCTTCACATTGAAGAGGTTTTTCCACGTAACAATTTTCTTGTGTTTCCTTGTGAATTGGATGTTATTTTTTTTATTTTTTTATTTTTTTTGCTAGTTGATTGGCAAACAGTGGCGGGGCCCCCCCTGGGCAAAAATCTTGGGTTCGCCACTGCCTGTAGCAGGTACCCGATTTGGAACCTGTTTGGAACAGATTTTTGGAATTTATTTTGGAACTTGTTTTGGAACCTGTTTTGGAACCTGGGCTCCAATGAAATATTTGTGAATAATGGGGGGTTTCATTATTTTACATATAAAAAATTTAAAATAGAAAAAGTTAAAATTTTAGAATAACCTAATTAAATAAATATACAATGATACTTATTACCTATAAACTATACCATATTAAAATTTTTAATATATTATAATATATGAATATTAAAGTTTTGATTAATTAAGTGTATAATTGGAATTAGGATTCAATTAAAAATTTAAAAGTGTTTTAATGTTATTCAAAGAATCATTTTTGAATAAAATAGTATATTTGATTCAATAATAATATACTTAGTTATTTACTTCAATTATCAAGTTCTAAGTATATCTATAGTAAATTAGCAATTAATTAATTAATTATGATAAATTGATAAATATTAATAAATTTAATTACTAGTTAAATAGCATACTTAATCAATTATAACATTACATTATAGTTAAATGATTACTTAATTAATTATAATTTTATAACATTACTTAATTGATTTATAGTATAATTAATTATAACATTTCATTAATTGATTACTACTTAATTAATTGACTTATAACATTTAGTATATTACTTAATTAAATAATTAGAAATTTAATTAATTATAGCATTACATAATAGATTTATAGTATAATTAATTAATTACTTAATTAATTATAACATTTCATTACAAATATTAGTACAATACTTAATTAAATAATTAAAAATTTAATTAATTATAATATTACATTAAAAAATTATAGTATGATTACTTAATTCATTATAACATTACATTATAGTATGATCACATAATTAATTATAACATTACATAATTAAATGATTACTTAATTGATTATGACATTATATTATAAACATTAGTAATTACTAATTTACTACATAAACATTAGCACAATACTTAATTAAATGATTAAAAATTTAATTAATTATAACATTACATTATAAATTTATAGTACGATTACTTAATTAATTGTAACATTACATTATAATTAAATGATTACTTAATTAATTATAACATTCTATTATAAACAAATTAATTATAATATTATATTAAAGATTTATAGTATGATTACTTAATTCATTGTAACATTTCATTATAGTATGATTACATAATTAATTATAACATTATATAATTAGATGATTATTTAATTGATTATGACATTATATTATAAACATTAATTATAATATTACATTATAAACAAATGATTACTTAATTAAATTATTAGAAATTTAATTAATTAAACATTACATTATAGTTAAATAATTACTTAATTAAATTATAACATTATTACATTACATTATATTATGATCACTTAATTAATTATAGTATTACATAGTTAAATGATTACTTAATTAGTTATAAATTTATAACATTATATTATAAACATTAGTAATTTACTACATTAGTCATTAGTACATTACTTAATTAAATGGTTAAAAAATCTAATTAATTGTAACATTACATTATAAATTTATATTATGATTACTTAATTCACTATAATATTACATTATAAATATTAGTACAATATTTAATTAAATAATTAGAAATTTAATTAATTATAACATTACATTATAATTAAATAATTACTTAATTAATTACAATATTATTATATTACATTATAAATATTAACAATTTATAACATTAAATTAACAATTTACAGATGAATAATTGTTTGTGTCCTGGTTTTGATTGAGAAATTTTATGTGAATTGTGATGAATTGATTAAATTCAAGTGTTGCCTAGAGATTAAAGGATTTATGAGTTACATTGGACACAAATGAATGAGTAATCAAAATTTGTTAGGGGTGTATTTGTAAACTTTTAAGGTATTTTTGTCATTTTTAAACTAATAGAGGGGTAATTGATTTTTTATAGGGTACCCGGGAAAGGAACCGGAACCTGCATTTTAGGTTCCAGTTCCTTGAATTTAAGAACCTGCACTGTGTGGTTCAGATTCTGGTTCCGGTTCATTTTTTTTGGAACCTGCACTGTGCGGTTCCGGTTTCGGGTCCCCCGAAAAATACAGTGTACCCGGAACCGTTCATCCCTAGGGAGATATATGAATATTTATATTTTGATAACCTTTTTCAATTAAATAAGTTAAGAGATACCTTTCAACTTTTTTAAAAAAAGAAGAGTAAACGATATGTTTCCACTCGAGGTTTGGCGAAATCCTAAGCAGATATCCCCAGTTCCTTTTATTCCAGATTTCCACCCTTGAACTAACTCTGTTTTCTTTATTTTAACAATGGAAGGCTAAAATGGTCTTCACCCTATTTTGATATTAAAAATACAAAATAACCCTAGAAAAGGTCAAATCTCAAATTTCTCTACACCTCCACCTCCACCTTCACCTTTTCATCTTCCGCTTTTTCTCATCTTTGCTGGCGTCGCCATCGACCATTTTTCGATCCCTTCTGGTAATGAAGCCTAGATCTAGCGGTGACTATCCATCTCCCTTTTACATTTCTCCATTTTTTTCTTCTTTACCACTCAATTTTGCCTTTCCCGTGAGTGCAGTGTCGCCCAACCGCCTGATTTTGGTGTCGTCGGACACCCCCATCACCACCAATCACTAACCAACACACAAAAACCCCTCTCACCCCCATCCAAGAAAACCCCTTAATCACCAACCACCACAAATCTAGGGTTTGCGTGATTTTTCCATTTTCCCGTCGATTCCGGCAAAAAAAATCCCTCTCGAAAACCCTTTCCATCACTGACAGTCGTTTGGTCGCCGGTCACCATCCATCACTTCCCCATCTCCTCGCACGACAGCTGGGTTTGGGTTGATTTGGAGCCTTTGTTTTGAGTTTAATTTGCTGCGTTTTTGTTGTGTTTTGGAGTGAATTTAATTTGTTGATTGATTGTGGGTTTTTTTTCTAGTTTTTTCCCCTCTGCCACTGCCGTCGCCCACCACCTGTGTTTTGGAGTGAATCTGATTTGTTGATTAATTGTAGGATGGGCCGACTGCAGTGGTGGTTTGGCCGGTTGTGGTGGCAGTTTGGGATGGGTGGCTTAGAATGGACTATGGTTTGGAATGAGGTAAAGGGCAGTTTCGTAATAGCCTGTCACAGAACCAAACCGTCACTAACAACGTTCATTTAAGGGTGAGGATTTGGAATAAATGGAACCGAGAGTATTTGCTTGGGATTTCGCCAAACCTCGGGTGGTTTACTAAAAAAAGAATTGCTTTCAATTGTTTATATATATATATAAACAATTGAAAGCTTTGCTTTATATATATATATATAAACAATTGAAAGCTTTGCTTTATATATATATATATCTAGAATATATATATATATATATATCGCATGAAACATATGCTTAAAAGTACTTGGAAAAACTAATGACAACTATAGTAACTCATTAAGAAACATTGAACCCATGCTCTAATGATAATATAATTTTTCATTAAACTATTAAACCGTGATGAGGTATATTTCATTTTCTTTGTGAGATACTTATTATAATATATCTGCTTTGGTTAGAAAGTATTAAAATTTTCTTTCATTATCAAAAAACCTTTTTTCAAGGGGCATTCAATATAATCTGAATATGAAGGATGATTTTACTACTAAACGATCTCACATGAAAGAAAAAAAAAAACCATTCGAGATATATGTAATAGTATATCTTTCTGACATTAATTTATTTAAAGAAAATAAGATTTATGTGCATCATATTAGTTAATAATTAAATTATTCTTTGAACGTAGTAACATTGTCATCACAATTAAAACAAAGAAGGCCTTTAATAAAGATGAAGGGTATGGTGATAATAATAATAATGATAATAAGTTTTATATGTTGCATATTTATTCATGTCATATTTGATAATTTAAATCATACCTTTTAGTATGTTAAGTTTTAAAATTTAGTAACAAAAGCAACATCTTTTATTCTTTTAAAAGATATTGTAACAATATCAAAAGGATGTTGTGACACATATTATGATATCAAAACTGCCCATATTAGGACACATATTAGAACAAAAATATATTTTAAAATTTAATAAATTTTAAAATAAATTTGTTTTTATAGATAAATTAATCACCTAAATTATTAACTAATTACTATTAGTCACCAACCTCAACTTTAATGAGGTCAAAAATAGAATGAAAAGATTAACTCTAACTTCTATGATCAGTTAGAAAATTTATAGTATTTGTAGTTTTTTTATTAATTATTTTTTAAAATAAATCATTTTATTTTCCTTTTTTAACTCTAGATTATATTTTATAGAATCTTTACATTATTTTTCTTATACATGAAGAAGATATAATACAATTTTCTTTATATTACCAAAATACAAAGAAAAATAAGTTAATATTCTTGCTTTGGTCTTTATTATTATTATTATTATTATTGATATTTAACTGTAATAAATTTCTTTATTAGTTTTTTGTTCCAAATTGACGTTCTAGACCATGTAATTCTAACAAATTAATCTTAATCTTATGCTTATTATCTACATATAATTAATTTATTTTCAGAAAAAAATAAATTTCTTTTATACATGAAATATTCTATTGCTTTTTAAATTTAAATTTAAATGTAAAATTTATTATTCACAATAATTTAATTATATAAAAAAAAAAATCAATCCTAGTTATTTATTTTAACTCTTTAACCTTTTTTTATTGTAGATAAATAATTTCAAAATCATAATTCTTGAAAAATTAATACATTTAGAGATTTTATTTCATCATAAGTGCTCTTTTGTCTTCTTTCTATACATCGATTTCTCCCTTTTTTTTAACGAAATTTTAAACTAAAAACAACTTTTTCTCTTCTCAAAAGGTTTAAAATAAGTTCAATTTATGATGTGGTATCATATCATCGTTTTAAAAAAATGATAATATTATATCAAATAAGAAACTTTTATTAAAATTATTTGTTTTTTATCTACACTTAAAATATTTTCAACCCTCCCAACGAAAAAAAAAAAAAAAAAAATCTGCTTTCACCCAAGCATGTTGATATTTTAATATATTTTTTCATCCATTTTATCATTTTTTTCTAAGATTTGGCTCAAGTTAGTTACTACTTCAACGGGATAATATAATCCTTTTTAACCCTAATTTGACTGAGAATAATTCATGGTGTTTACTCTATGTTTCATAGTTGTTCTTATATTCACAACATTAACATAACCTATTCACTTCTTCTTCTTTTTCTTTCATTTTCTCCTCCATATATATAATTAATTTGTTTGCCCTTCTTCAACGGTGAAGAATATTAATATGCAGAGCGCTTCAATGGATCCTGAGAAGAATATTAATCCCGGGGACGATGCATTTCGCGGCGATTGCATCCCTGTTGTCTTTGTTGCTGCAATCTACTTTGGCTTTTTCTTTATAAGTTTCTTAGGAGGCTCTAACGATCATCCTCAAATCGAGGTGAACTCAGTATCCATCGATAACTTTTCAGTTTCCGTTTCAGAGTCTCAGTTAACTGGTAACTGGAGTATTATTTTGTCAATCAAAAACCCTTACAAAGATGAGATAATCTCGTATTCGAGATTCGAACTTCATGTCTCCTACAAGAAAGAATTTATATCAGGAAGGATGGTCATCAATGGTTTTGAGCAAGCCGCTGGTCAAGAAAATTTGTTCGCCGCAGGATTCAGCCTCTCATCAGCACCAATTTCTAGCCAGTCTGCACGTCGAGTTGAAGATGAGTTGATTGGAAGCCGAGTTATAGAATTTGACGTGATGATACAGGGAAGAATAAAGAGGTTTGCAAATGAAGGATCGAGATCTAGAGCGATGCATTATAAAATTTCAGGTTCATGTGAGAATTTGAAGGTGGGATTTGGGTCCCATTCCACAGTTGGAATAATACTGAACAGCCCTTCACATTGCAAAGTGCGAAGCCGACGAGCAGCTAGCTGAATTAGAAAATTGTATTTAGGGGGGCAAAAGAAGAATAATTAGTTTTTAAGTGGTGAGAAAGATATATTTTATATGTAAATTTCAAAATTTTCCTCAAACGCGGGTGGGGCCACCCCTCAGGCCATAACGTTGGTCCTCACTATCGCGAGAATTAGAATAAAAGTCTTCTTCGTAAATTAGGTTTAATTTATTAGTTTAGAAAAGGGGATATATATAATATAATAGGCCGACAAGAATTCAAGTGAGGATGGTGAATAATTATTTTCAACATAATGATAAATATTAAACTTTTAATATTATTTTTCTATTTTTTTCGTGTTTTAATGTTGGAAAATAATCATTGTAAATACTATTAAACATGTCAAATAAAAAAAAAAAACTTATAAAAATAGAATTTCCTTAAATTAACTAAAGCCGGTTTAAAAATAATTTCTAAGATAATAAAACGATGATTTATTAACTTAGAAAAAAAAATTTGCTTTAAATATTTTTTTTTTTTTTTTTTTTTTTTTTTTTTTTTTTTTTTTTTACATATAACATTGAGCTTTTATGTGTTTATAAAGCTAACTATTTTATTTATTATGCTTTTGGACTTGATTATTAGATGGGGTAATTTATAAGTTATAATATAACTAGGGGTGTTCGGTTCCGGGTACCTTGTACTTTTTGAAGGAACCGGAACCAGAACCGGAACCGACGGTTCCTTGAAATTTGGAACCAGAACCAGAACCGACGGTTCCAGTTCCTAAGTACCCAGAACCAGAACCTGTAACAACGGTTTTGGTTTTGGTTCTGGGTACCCTATAAAATTCATGACCCCCCAAAAGTTTTTAAAATGATAAAAAAAACCCTTAAAAATTACAAATACCCCCCCACCTGGCACTTGTTAACAAAAATAAAATTAAAAACTTTATTACTTTGTAAAGGTAGATTCTCAAAAGTGAAACCAACTTACTTTAAATATTATGCAATATAAATATAAATGTATTCACATTACTTTTTCTATAAAAGTTTTTATTAACCCCCCTAATATTTAATTTTATTTTATATTAGTCTCGGTTCCTGGTTCCTGGTTGTTCTGGGTAGGAACCAGAACCAAACCCAGGGTACCCACCGGTTCCAGTTCCTACCAGTTCTTTTGAACACCCATAAATATAACACATATTATTTAGGGTGTAACTGTAAAGTTATAAAACTTATGGATTTAAAAAGAAATCAGGGATGGCATTGGCCCACCCTATATATACGTATACCCATAAAATAAAAAAAATAAAAAAACTAATATGATAATTAAGTAATTACTGTGTTTTTCTTTTAAATATTAATCCAATAATCATATTCTAATAATCATTAATTAATAACTTTACCAATCTAAAACAAACTACTTATAGGAAACCACTATCCAAAATAGTTTCCAAATAGAGGTTCTTTAACCATGTAATCCTAACTAATTAATCTTAATCATAAGCTTATCTACATAATAATTATTTAATTACTATATGGCATGCATTAAAATGATAAATTAATAATTATGTAAGTAACACAAAGTGTAATTAAATTGTGATTATAGTAAGTAATAAAATAAATAATAATAATAATAATAATAATAATAATAATAATGGATTATTTGCCGATAAACTCTCTTTCTTTGAACAACCTGGACATGGCGTCTCCTCCATTATTCTTAATCTTCATCATCATTTCCATTGATCTTTTCTTCTCTTTGATCTCCACTCAGCTTCTCTTTATTCTTCATCTTCAGAATCTCATCATTTCCTTTCCCTTCACTCACTCTCTTTATTCTCCTCCATCATTTCCTTCTTCTCCATAAAATAATTTTCTTCTTCTTCTGGTTTGGTTTGGTTTGTTCTTGATTCAAGAAAATCTCTTGCACGCATCACAATTTTCCGTGTAATAATATTCTCTAAATTCTTGAATATTTCACCGATGGAATAATAAATTATTCATGTTTTGATGGGAAACACATGTGTGGGGCCAAATCTTAGTGGTAACGGATTCCTGCAATCTGTTACGGCGGCCGTTTGGCGAAACCGTCCACCGGAAGACCGCCTACCTCCGCCGTCTAAAAACGAGCCCAAAAACCAACCAACCGATCAATCTGTAAAATCATCAAAACACAATACTGATAATAATTCCGCCACAGCCACCACCCAAAAAGCGCCAATCCAAAGCACGGCGCCTTCGCCGGTTAAAATCAACAACGACGCACCGAAACCACAACCTCAAGTTCCTGAGCAAAGGCCAACTCCGCCGGCTGATAAAGTTGGCCTGGCGGATGACCCCGACAAGGCGAAGAAACCGCCTCATACGAAGAAAGTTTCGAGCGCAGCATTGCAAATGGAGTCTGTCTTAGGGAGGAAGACTGGGAACTTGAAGGAGATTTATAGCTTGGGGCGCAAGTTAGGTCAAGGGCAATTCGGAACCACATTCCTTTGTATCGAGAAGGCAACAGGCAATGAATACGCGTGTAAATCAATCGCGAAGAGGAAGCTAACGACTGAAGAAGATGTTGAAGATGTTCGGAGGGAAATAAGAATAATGCATCACATGGCCGGTCATCCGAATGTGATACAGATTGTTGGGGCGTATGAAGACGCGGTGGCTGTGCACGTTGTGATGGAACTTTGCGCAGGAGGGGAGCTTTTTGATAGGATTATACAGAGGGGACATTACACGGAGAAGAAAGCAGCTGAGCTAACGAGGATTATAGTTGGAGTGGTGGAGGCCTGTCATTCTTTAGGTGTTATGCATAGAGATTTGAAGCCTGAGAATTTTCTGTTCATTAGCCATGAAGAAGATTCGCCGCTGAAGACGATAGACTTTGGACTCTCAGTCTTCTTTAGGCCAGGTGTGGATTTTCTTAAGGATTTTGAGCTTTAATTTACTTCAAGCAAATATTGTATCTTGCAGTTCTTCATCAAAATTCTGATAAAACTTTGATATAGAATAGTATCAATAATCACTTACCATATCAAAGAAATTCGTGTTTTTTTTTTTTTGGTCTAATTAGAAGTAGAAAGCAATTCTAGTTTGATGAAATTATCGAAGTGTTTGAGAAGGAGAACAATAGATAATCAATAGAGAGACCATGAGCATATTGAATTTCTATAAGATTTGTGCTACTTTGAAAGAAGTTTACTCCAAGGAAACCACTTACCATATCAGTCTTGATATTTGGAGAGACAGAGAAATTATGTTGAAGCTATCAAATTATATTATACTCAGAAGAACAGTTGTGAGTGAATCTGCTTCGAAGTGGTCGTAAATCAATTGTCGAAGCAAGAGAACGCTCGATAAAAGAGATTGATAGGGACTACAGATCCATGTAGTGATCATATCAAATAAGAGAAGAGGTGACATGGTAACTTGGGAGCTTTTGTCTTGAAACTTGCTTGGTTGAGCTTTGGTTAGACCAAAACAGAAAATTTAAGAGTACATTAGATTTCGTGTCTTCCCCAACCATTTCTGCGAAGTTATATCCACTAAGTACTTAGGGCTGTGACTTGGGGATATTTGTTAATTGCAAGTTCTGTTTAAGTGGTGATATATATGTTCTTCCTCATTGCGGCTACAATGAATTGTCCTTTTATATTCTTTAAAGCCTTGTATTAGTGGTTGTATTTGCATAGTTCATGCCCATGATGAAGATGAACAACTTTAGCTGGCTCAAAATAGACTAAATTTTGCCCTTTGTCTTGGGCTTAATTTCCTTTCATTTTCGAAAACAGGGTTACTGTAAGGTTATTTGGTTTGTTCATTAACTTCATGACTCCTTCATATGCTTAAGGTAATCTGTATTCAGTACTGAATCAATAGCTTGAATAATTTCCAAAACCATATGATTTATGCTTGTGGATTTAGATTTTCTCAATCCTGCTATGTCACATTTTGCTGATATCTTTCTTATAATAGACATTGGTGTATCTTGGCAGCGCACAGTCTCAAAACATTCTTAGTTTCAACATTGCATGGCTTTCCTTCTCTCTTTCCTGCAACTAATAATTCATTCTTTCAGGAGAAACATTGAACGATGTGGTTGGAAGCCCCTACTACGTCGCGCCAGAAGTGTTGCGAAAGAATTATGGTCCAGCATGTGATGTGTGGAGCGCGGGGGTGATTATTTACATATTACTATGTGGGGTGCCTCCATTTTGGGATGGTAAGAATTGATAATCTGATAAAAATCAGACTTCTGCTATTCTGTTTACGGTTCTAGACACATCTCAATTATGTTTATTTTATCGGTTTGCTGTGAATCTTCTTGAATCAGAAACGGAGCAAGGGATATTTGAACAAGTTCTGAAAGGTGATCTCGACTTTATATCTGAACCGTGGCCTACTATATCAGATGGTGCGAAAGATCTAGTTCGGAGAATGCTTGTAAGGGATCCCAAGAAACGTTTAACCGCTCATGAAGTTCTTAGTAAGTCTTTATGTCATTAAAGAAACATGAAAACATAACCAATACATTCTTATAGCTTAAAGCATAATAATGAATTTGGTGGACTTTTCATTCTTCTCCAGGCCATCCATGGGTTCAGGTGCACGGCGTCGCTCCTGATAAGCCTCTTGATTCTGCAGTTCTATCGCGCTTGAAACAATTTTCTGCCATGAACAAGCTCAAGAAAATTGCCATCAGAGTAAGCACCCTCTAACTGTTGCGACGACTTCTTCTCCTTGCCAACTTGTGTTAAGGCTCTTAACAAAAGGTTTGTAAATTTTCGCAGGTAATTGCCGAGAGCCTGTCGGAAGAGGAAATTGCAGGGCTGAAAGAAATGTTCAAGATGATAGACACAGATAACAGTGGACATATCACTCTTGAGGAACTCAAAAAGGGTTTGGAAAAAGTAGGAGCAAATCTCAAGGATGCCGAAATCATTAATTTAATGGAAGCGGTAAGTTATAAATTAGAGCAATCTCAGAAACCAGAATGCTTCAATTTGATCAAATTTGATTTACTTTAATCTCGACATTCTTCCGAACAATGCAGGCTGATATAGACAATAGTGGCACCATGGACTATAAAGAGTTCATCGCTGCCATGCTTCATCTAAACAAAATCCAGAAAGAAGATCATTTATACGCAGCATTTTCGTATTTTGACAAAGATGGAAGCGGTTACATAACTCTAGATGAACTGCAACAAGCCTGTCAGCAATTTGGCTTAGATAACACACAATTAGAAGAGATTATACGCGAAGTCGACCAAGATAATGTACACAAATTCCTAACGATTTTCCTTTTTAGAAGCCAAACATAATCGATCTTCAAACAATCTTTATAACAACTTTCTTCTTGCTTTTTTTTCCTGCAGGACGGGCGTATCGATTACAGTGAGTTTGCTGATATGATGCAAGACACTGGTTTAGGCAAGATGATCTTAAAGAAAACCTGAGAAATATTTCATTCAGGAAAAGGCTTCAGAAATTGCAGATTCCTGATCCTGGTATGCCAAAAAATCCCCACAAATTTGGTAAGATAATAAGTAATTTTTCGGAAACGAAATTTGATCTTGAAAACTTTAACAGGTTTTCAAGTACTGCATATTGTTGTAAAGATCATCAGCCAGGCTACATTTTAGTGTTCAATTTCTTCTTGTATTTAACCTTTCAGGTTTCTTCTGTTGGGTATCTTAAATCAGATTCGATCATTTCTTTTTTCAAAAAAAGGAAAAAAGAAAAAAAAAAAAAAAAAAATCAGCCAGGCTACATTTTAGTGTTCAATTTCTTCTTGTATTTAACCTTTCAGGTTTCTTCTGTTGGGTATCTTAAATCAGATTCGATCATTTCTTTTTTCAAAAAAAGGAAAAAAGAAAAAAAAAAAAAAAAAAGAAATGAGAAACTGAATATTGTTCATATATTAGAGATCCAAGAGTTTTTCATGTCTCCAGGTAAGAGTTTAAGCTGCACTAAATTATGCATACATACAATTATACATGTAAATCTTTTTTTTTTTTTTTTAATCTTAATTATTTGAGAATATATATAGATTTTTTTTTTTTTTATCATCGGGGTGTCCGAAACAGCTTACGCGCACCTCGATATGTAGATGATTTTGTATCGTAAAATCTTGCATTCAATTATTGTTGATACTTGATTTTGGCACTAACTATTCGCACGTGTAAAGTGCTAAGCGGACTTAGAAATCACATGTGATATGGAAATGCAAGGAAAGAGACAGAGCAGATAACAATTTTTAAAGTGGTTCAGATGCTCTAAGGCGAACCCTACGTGCATTGTGATTTTCTTATTCTCTGATTATTTCTATGATATTGCCCGTAAGGCGTACAAAGAATGGAGAAAAACTTTATTTACAGAGAAAAATTAATGAAATGAAGCTCAAATCTATGCCCAGCCTCCTCTTTCGTGAAGAGAAGTGTCAATTTATACACCTTTGAGGTCAATGTAATAAGTGTTTTGCAAGTTGCCTTGAAACATAGAAAGCTCTCATCCGTTCTCCTCTTAAAATGAGATAGGATTGGTATAAGATATCTTTGATGCGGTATAGACTTGACAGGAAGTACACTTTGTCTTTTAGGCACTTGTTGAGCTGACATCAACATGACTTAACCCCCCCACCCCCCCGTTTTTGGAGTACGTAATCGCGCTTCAAAAACTCAGGTCTTTGATCTGAATGGTTGTCGCACTATAGGTTGCAGTCTCGAACTAAAAAGCTCGAACTATACCTGGCGCGATTAGGTGCTAAGAGTTAGGACTGCAATCTAAGAGCTTGGAGCAATCTGAAGCTGAGCGATGTCTAATAGATGAATTCCTGGAGGGAGCTAACGTCAGAAGCCCAAATGCACGGCTTTAGATACCTTAAATGGATAAGCCAACTTAAAAGTGCCATAACTTTTAATCCAAGAGGAGTTTTAGAGCTCGTAAGATATCCATGGAAAGCTTGTTCCAAGCTCTACGTCATGGGAACAAGGAAACCTAGTGTGGGCCATTTTCAAGGCCAGAATCCACCATTTCAACATGTTTCAGGACTGTTTTGAGTTTTCTACGCGTTTTTTCTAACGTTGGCAGCTGGTCACGATCTGAGAACTGAGAACTGATCACGATCTAAGAGTTGAGAACATGACCTGAGGCTGTTTGTAATATCAGAGCTAAGAGCTGATCGCGATTTGAGAGCTAGGAGCTTATCGCAATCTAATAGAAGCTCGACCTAATAGTCTGAGGCATGCAATCTGAACGATCTAATGCACACGATCTTAAGTAAATGAGCAAGCTTATGGGCTTAATCAGAGAGCATAAGGAGCTCGATCAGAGAGTATAAAAAGCTCAATCTGAGAACTCGAGAGCTCTTTACAATCTAAGAGCCAGGGAGCTCTTTGCGATCAAAGAGTTTAAGGAGTTCAATCAGAAAACAGGAGTTCGATCAGAAAGTGCGAAGCTTGATCTGAGAACAAGAGATCAACGATCTAAGTACTCAAAAGTGTGATCTGGCCGCTCGGAAGCGCGATCTAAATTATCTGAACGCGTGATCCGGATGATCTGAGCGTGCGATCTGTGATTTGGCCACGCGAGCTGGGTGCTCTGAGCGTGCGATCTGTGATTAGACCACGCAATCTGAGAACCTTGATACGTGTGATCTGTAATCTGACCACCCAATTTGAGAACTTTGATGCGTGCGATCTACGATCTGACCACAAGGTCAGAGAACTCTGATGCGTGCAATCTGCGATCTGACCACGTGATCAGAGAACTCTGATGCGTGCGATCTGACCACGCAATCAGAGAAGTCTGATGTATGCAATCTGACCACACAATCGGAGAGCTCTAATGCGTGTGATCTGCGATCTGGTCACGCGATCCGAGAACTCTGATACGTGCGATTTGGGATCTGACCACGCCATTGGGGAACTCTAATGCATGCAATCTACGATCTAACCACGCCATCTGAGAGCTTGGAAGCGAGTTTAAGACCTGCATGGGCCACCAAACTGTTAATGCTTGATTTTAACACTAACGACTCACAAGTGCAAAGTGCTAAGCGAACTTAGAAATTACACGTGATGAATTCAAGAAATTTGAATAGGATGCTGAAACGTAAATAAAAGATTGGCAAGAGGGGTTTTTATAGTAGTTTGGATACTCAAAAGCAAATCCTACGTCCATTGTGATTTTATTATTCTCTGACTATTTCTATGATATTGCCCGTAAGGCGTACAAAGAATGGAGAAAAGCTTTGTTTACATAGAAAAATTAATGAAATGAAGCTCAAATCTATGCCCAGCTCTTCTTTGTCCAGCCTCCTCTTTTGTAAAGAGAAGTGTCAATTTATACACCTTTGAAGTCAATGTAATGAGTGTTTTGCAAGTTGCTTTGACACATAGAAAACTCTCATTCGTTCTTCTCTTAAAATGAGATAGGGTTGGTATAAAATATCTTTGAGGCAGTATGGGCTTGACAGGAAATACATTTTGTCTTTTAAGCACTTGTTGAACTGACATCAGCGTGACTTTTTAGCCATATTATATATATATATATATATATATTGTAAACATGTTAATTTCTTTACCATATATCAAGACTTTGATAAATATTTTATTTTCTTCATGTTTTCACTAATTTGCTAATTCATTTATTTATCATATATAAATACTTATTTAACAAAAATTTAATTACTATTTTTACAAATTAGGGTTATGATTCCATCAATAAATTCTGTTGTACGAAATTCTTCCAGACAAAATTATATATTATTTCGAAAAAAAAATAAAAAATCCAACCCACTATTGTAGCATGATAGATGTTCTTGGACATGTAGACAAAAACCCTTCTGTCCTTCTGTCTTAATTTGCGAGGTTTAGACAAGTATATGTCAACTACAGTAGTGTTCATGTGTCAAGCATGAGCCTTTCAGTAATGGTGCCAAACAATGTTTTGTTTTGTTTGAGGCTTAAGCTGTCAAATGGAACGAGTTGACTCTAGGACATAAAATTTGTGGTAAATTTAATAAGAAAATATTACACTAACCAATTCTGCAAATCAACTTTCCATCCCGATCACATGGGGAGTCGATCTACAAAAAAAAAGTTAAGTGTAGTCTTGCCCATTTAAAAAACTTCAAGTGAGTTCTTTAACCAAATTTAGAGAAACTTTATGATGATTATTAAAATTTTAATTGCGTCGAACCGATAATTATAATCTATCTATAATTAAGTAGAACCTCAAGAGAGATCAATTGTAAGAAATGTTCAACGTTTTTTTGTTAAAAAATAATTTTACCCTTATGTAAATAAGTGAAAACACAAATAAATTAAATTAATTTATATATTATCTAAATTTGAAATGCGTGTTGTACTATTTATTAAATATTTTAAAATATAATTACGATGATTTACTTAAATATTTAATTAAAGAGCAATACTAGTTTTACAAAGACACATATAAAAAGGGCATACAAAGACAATCTTCATCCTTGATTTTCATGATATCTCTCTCTCTTTTTTCGTTTTTTCTTTATTTTTTCCTTCTTACTGATGTCACTTTGTAGCCCTCTTTGTATGGGTCTTTGTAAGGATAGCATTTTTCTTAATTAAAAAGGTGTTTATTTCATTTAATATATTGAGGGTTACATTGAAAATTATATTGTTTTATGAAACATATTTATGGCCTAACAACTATTTATGTTAGCATTTTTTTTTTTTTTTATAGTAATTATAGTCCATAAAAATTCGAGAAACTTTGTCTTAAAGCAGTTTCAGTATTTTTATTACGGAGTGCACACTTAAAAAATCAATTAATCACTGTATTCTAAAGATTAGACCGTTACATACATATATATGTCTGGGGTCCTTTTCTAACCCCTCTCTTATACGTATGCGGATGGCCCTTTGCCTATGGCTGTTATCTCTTCTAACTTTAAAAGATCCCAACTTGGCCTTTCGATTTAGTGCATCAGCAACTTGATTGGATTGATCCTTCCTATAGGCTTATAGTCGAGGACCATACCAAACCCCGCCAGAAAGTCTTTTCGTTGTGCTCGCTTGTAGTCTTAAAAGGGGACGGAACTATCTTTAAGGACCGTGCATTTAGCACGCCTTAACTTTCTCAAGCGAGTGAAATTATTGGAATCAAATTCAAAATTCCATATTATTACAAAAATTTCCAACAATATATACATATAGTGATGAATATATAGTTTTGGTCTCTTGGTGTTGGATGGCTTTGTCAATGCAATAAATTACCAACTTAGTATGGCTTTATTTTTCACCTAAGGTCCCATCCAAACCACATGACACTTGACCTAACATACACAA
This sequence comes from Pistacia vera, assembly GCF_008641045.1. Taxonomy (NCBI): domain Eukaryota; kingdom Viridiplantae; phylum Streptophyta; class Magnoliopsida; order Sapindales; family Anacardiaceae; genus Pistacia; species Pistacia vera. The sequence goes on along the minus strand of NW_022196722.1, from coordinate 690,249 downwards.
TCTTTTTCATTACTTCTATACCTTTTTTTTTTTTTTTTTTAAACTTTACAAAAACCCCCCACTTCACCATCAACCTTTTACTTCATCTTTCATTTTCAATTCTTTATCAAGACTATTGTGGCTTCTACAAACGAGAAAAGTAAGTTAGGGTTTTACAGTCCCCACCATTGTTGACACCTTCTCTCTTGTCCATTTCACATCTTTTATATAGGACCATTTGGTTTACTTTTACTTTCGACTTTGAAATGTATGCATGCCAACAGATGAAACAATTTACAGGCTGTTGCATGGATATGAAGATAGAGAGAGTTTATACTGCAACCGATATGTCATATCTGTACGATAAGTCTATAAAATTCGATCTACTATATAAACAATAATGTATATATATATTATATAAATTCATTAATTTTGTGCATAATAACGTGGTAAATCTGATATATTTTAAACTTTTGTATGAACAAAGATAGAAGGAGAGAGTCTTACCATAACTAGTATATCACATGGGAAATTTGTTCGTTAAATCAATATAATTCTACTATATAAAAAACAATATATACATTATAAGATTTATTAATTTTTTACATTGTAAAATTATTAATTTTGTGCATGATATATTCTAAACTTTTGATTGAATGAAGATAGAAACAGAGAGACTATAACTATTGTTGATGTTTGATTTTGACACCAACGACTCACACATGCAAAGCGCTAAGCGGACTTAGAAATTACACGTGATATGAAAACGTGAAATGAGAGAATAAATGAGAAGCGATTTTCAAAGTGTTCAGATGCTCAAAAGCGAATCATACGTCCACTGTTGTTGTATTAATAGATGGGTAAAGTCAGGTCGCGTGTGGCGAGCTGAGTTACAATCTAAAGGGAAAACAGAGAGAGAGAGAGAGAGAGAGAGAGAGAGAGAGAGAGAGAGAGCGTGAATGTTGTTTTTAGACTAAGATAAGCCAATCCCATAAATGAAAGGGGAGTACTCTATTTATGATAGGAGGATTCAAGGTAATAATTACAAGTATGCAAGTGGGTAGGTGTCGTGCAAGTCCTTCCTTGCATCTCATTGGTTATCTGCATGAGAGATATCATCAATTTGCGTAGGGCTTGGGCAGGTGGACGATCCCTGACCACTCGCAAGCCTGGCGTTTACCTACTTGCACTGACAAGAACCATACCTCTTCCGTCACTGCACGATATGGCAACGTCTGGACGACACAAAACCTTTTTGAATCCTGATTGGCTCTTATTACGTCAGCCTTAACTTTTTAGGCATAACAGAAGTCTCCCTGTTTTTAAGGTTTAAGGATTGAACCTTGAGAACTTCATGATTATGCTGCGACTTGATTTGTCCTGAACAACATTTGGTCGAGCTGATTGAGCTGTAAGGAGGTCACAGCATACGTCTCTAAGGATAGCATAAGTGACTTGAGGTGGCCTCCTCCCACAAGTTCAACGACCTGGATCAGGCCCCACTCAGTGCCATACATATATGCTTCGAATCTCATCCGCAGTTCGCGACCTGAGAATACTTAGCACATTTTTACCGAGAGCAAGGAATCACATCGTCTCAAAACCGATACGCGGTGAAGAGTGTTTTGCCCAAACAACCTCTTCAGATGTTATCCGTTGCTTTTGACAACTAATCTATCTAATAAAATAATCTTTATTCTGACAAACGTGTCTAGTGCGCAATAAGTACCAGCCATGCTCATTAAATACTAGCCATGCTCATTAAATGCAAGTCATGCTGAAACGATATTCTCTTTTTGAGCATTAAATGCGGATGAGGGCGCATTTAATATGGAGGAGATAATTGAGCCGTCTCTTGGTGGCTCCAATAGAGTGAAGCGTCGATTGGCACTCTCGAAGCATGGCAGTTACTTCTTCTCGCAGATTGATGAAACGTGGTCGCAATCAATGGCAAGAAACGTATCCTGCCCAAGCGTCGCTTGCCTAGGGAAATCAATCGACGCTTCTTCCCTCTATAAAACCCCAGGCTCACCTCAAGCTTTGTCACAAAACTCATATTTTCAGAGAAAGAACAAAGCTCTCACGAAATCAGTCTCCCCTTTTTCCAGTTGATGCGCACCCTTCGTTACGACATGAAGTCCATTCGTCGTAGCCAAGAGGTAAAAAGGATTTCTCCTTCGCTTTCTTTTACTATTTTGTTAATAGCTTGACTTAACGATAATGGTGGGTATGAACTGTCGGTAAACTTTCGTGGTGCGTATTTACGGGCAATTGTGAGGAGAAGGCTTTTTCTTTCATAAAAAGTGAAAATTTAGGGCACGAATCCTTGGGGGTTGATTCCCAAGGGTTTTTAGGGTTTTTCTAAGGTTTAAGGAAGGTATAGTAGGGTTTATTTTGTTCTTCCACATCATCGTATAGAATACTGTACGAAGACTGAGTTATCTCTGCGTGTTGCCCCTTTTTCAGACCTTATGAGCATGGATGTCTCAACGACCAGAGCAACTGAGGGGACGAGCTCACAGGCGTCGATCGCCCCAATGGGTCTCGTACAAGAGATTTTGTCAATGGCCACCCGCGATGAGATACAGAAGGCAATGGACCAATACGCACTTAGCATGGACATCTACCAGCACATAACATATACAGCTTGGAATCCCCTAGAGGGAATGGCCGCGATCTCAGAGGCGATCTTCAAATGTGGGGCGTTGATACCTTTTCACCCATTCATTAGATCGATTCTCGATCACTTCGAGGTCGCGCCACTGCAATTGACACCCAATTCGTATATGATAGCTGTTGCTATGTATATTGCATGTGGCGAGAATGACCTCAGCCAGTTGACAATGCTGGAGCTCACATGCTCTTATTACTTGAAGAAGAGCAAAGATAAAGACTCTTTTTACCTCTCAAAGCGATCTACAATCGAGAGAGGAATTTTTGGTTATCCCAGTAACATAGAGGCCTATGAAACCAAATTTTTCTTTTTTCAATATGATGGCGTTTGCCAGTTTAAGGAACCGAGTAGGTTTTCCCTTCTTTCACTTTGCAAATTTTTCCTTTTCCTTCAGTCTTTGCTTACTAATGAACTTTTCCGTCCCGTTGCAAGAAATAAGATGACCAAGTTGATGACTCTGACTAATTTCAACTGAATTGTGGCATTCAGTAATCTACCCGAGCAAAGTCGCGACGCGAGATTTCTTGTGACTACCGCCAACCAAAGGAAATATGGTTTCTTCAATCCCGAAGCGTCTTTGGAACCCTTAGTATGTAAGTGTCCTCGTACTTAGAATTTCTTTATTTTTCCTATAGTGGCCTTTTTCGCTAATCATGCTTTCATGCAGCGACCATGCTACCCAGAGTTCCGAGACCGATGACGAGGACCAGGGGATTCGTTTTTCCCTGGGTCACTCCAACTAAGCTAGCCGAGGTGATCCTTAGCGATTCCCCCGCATGAAGGATACTAATGGGTGCGCAAACACCCTCAGAACGACAAGGGGAAGCTTCTCGGCCCGTGGCTACTCGCATCCCCAAGCAAAAAACCATGGGCTAAAAAACTAAGAAAATGAAGCAACTACAGGCTAAAGAATTAGAGTCTGAGCCAGAGGGCTTAGGGGTGCAGCTCGGGAGGTCGCAGCCTTACCATGCTTTCCGCTCAAGGGCAACCCTGAGGCCTGCTCATGGCATTTTGGTGATCCCCAAGCGTGAGCGCAGAGGACAAGGGGAGGCCGCAGTTGCCCGAAGGAGAGCGAGTAAACAACTAGTTGGCGAGATGCTAGTCCCTTTGGGGGGCAGACACACTTGTGTTGGACTCCATGGGACAACTCTCGGAACATCTGCAACTGGTGGTGTATACCTTATTGGAGTGCTAACTTGTTGCAGCTTTTGAGGGGTTCATGGCCTCCCGACCTACGGACCTGATGGCCACAGAGCTCCAACTACAAAGGCAGGTAAGACAGCTTGTTCTTGTCAAGGACTACCTAATATCGATTGGTTTTCATACGCTTTATGATTTTCAGGAAAATGGGGTTTAACCTTTGTTTCTTTTCTTATGCAGTCTCTGCTCGCCCTGCATATGACCCAACAGAAGACCAATCTGGACTCTGTTGAGGGGCTCCACGAGCTGAAGGAAGAGAATGTGAAGTTGAAACAGGACTTCGCAGCTCTGGACGTAGAGGCAAAAGCGTATCAAATCTAGGCGAATCAATACCTGATAGAGAGAAACTCTACCCTTTGCACAGTAGAGTTCCAGAAGGCTTAGTTCTAGAAGAGAAGAGAAGAGATCAAAGAGCTCTAGAGGACAATGGCTAGACTTACCAAAGAGTGTGGCAAGAAAGAGCAGAAGCTTAAAGTAAACTCTGAACGGGCCATAAAGGCAGAGGAAAAGAGAGCTCGGATGTGGGAAAATATCGAGAAGCAAAAGATAGCACTAGAGACGAACCTCGAGTTTTCCCAAGGGCAGGTCACTTCATTAACTGATCAAATGAAGCGGCAAAACCTTGAAATCGAAAAGAAGGCCACTGACTGGGCGATTTAAGCCATTTATAGTTTGCGACCAAGGAACCCAGGGATAGACCTCTCTAACCTCTCGATCAAATATCAAAACATCCTTGCTTCCATGACACAAGTTGATGATGACACCGAGGAGGAAGAGGGACAAGAACCTCCTCTAGAGGATGACCAGCCAGAGGAATACATCCCAGAGGACCCAGCAACTGATCGGATGGTCGGCTACCAACTGGGGAATACTGAAGTCACAGCTGCAAGGCCGGGAGGTGGAAACCAATGATCGTTTTTCCTATTTCTGTACAGCTTTGCTTTTAACTATATTTTTGTATTTCTTAACTCTTTTTCTTTTGGCTGCCTACTGCACTTATTCCCATTACATATATAAAAAAATCTTTAGCCATTTGTGATAGCACTTACAATTTCGAGTACCTCACAAGACTAATGTTACATATCCGAATAGGAAACTTGTAAAAACATTACAATGAACAAGATCATACAAGACAAATTTGTTTAAGGGAATGATCGTATTTACAAAGTTTACAAGGAAAATTTTTGCAAGTAAAGGAAATGAAAAATTAAGAGTGAGTTCTGAATTACTAGTAATAGGGGTGAAGATGCTCAGCATTCCAAGCTCGCAGTACTTCGAAACAGTTAAGCCTTTTGAGGTGATACATTCTTAGTCGTATTACCTTGGCGATATGGTATAAGCCTTCCCAGTTAGGTCCTAATACCCCTGCACTTGGTTCCCTTATATCGAGAATGACTTCTTTCAGAGCCAGGTAGCCAACCTGAAAGTCTCTTCTCCTGACCTTAGAGTCGAAGAACCTTTTCACATGCTGCTGGTAGGATGTTATCCTTAACCGAGCCTTATCGTGGTGTTCTTCAACTAAGTCCAGACTTGCACGCAGAAGTGCTTCATTATCTGTTTCATTTAATGGGTTTCTCTGGAGTGAACTAGTCCATACTTCCACTGGGATCATAGCCTCACAACCATACATTAGCGAGAAGGTCATTTCTGAAGTAGAGGTTTTCGGAGTTGTTCTATATGCCTATAGAACTTCTGGGAGGTCGTCGACCCAATTACCCTTGGCAGTGCCAAGCTTGGCCTTTAGAGTATGCTTAATGGTTTTGTTGACAACTTCAACCTAACCATTGGCTTGCAGTCTTGCGACTGAGGCGAACTTTTTATGGATCCCAAGATCATCGCAAAACTGCTTGAATTCCTTATTGTCAAACTGTTTTCCATTATCAGAGATGAGTGTATGAGAAATTCCGTAGCGGCACACTATATTTTTAAAGATGAAGTCTTTGAGCTTCTTGGTAGTGATCGCAGCCAATGGTTCAGCCTTGGCCCATTTAGTGAAGTAATCTACCGCGACCACAGCATACTTGACCCCCCTCCCCCCCCCCCCCCCCCCCCCCCCCCCTCCTTTTTGGCAGCATGGGCCCAATAAGATCAATTTCCCACATGGAGAATGGCCAAGGGCTGGTCATTGTTATCAACTGGTGGGAAGGAGCTCGCTGTATGTTCGTGAACCGCTGACACTTGTCACACTTTTTTACAAAATTGAAAGTGTCTTCCTAAAGTAGGGGCTAATAGTACCCTTGGTGAGCAATTTTATTGGCGAGGGATCGTGCGACAGTGTGATTACTGCAGATCCCTTCATGTATCTCCATCATGACATAGTCTGTTTCTTCGTCGGTTACACATCGGAGGAGAAGGGCACTAAACCCTCGCTTGTACAACTGATCTCCTATGAGCGTGTAACGAGCAGCTCTAGTGCGTAGGAGTTTTGCCTCAGTCTTGTCACTGGACAGAGTCTCATCTCGGAGATACTGAATGATTGGAGTCATCTAGGAAATTGACTTTGTTGTAGCTACGGTCTGCTCAGGCGAGCTGATACTAGGAATCTCTATGTACCGAACTGGAATACTTTCTGGCGCATCTAAGTTTAATGACCAGGCTATTCTTGCCGAGGTGTCCGTGACAGAGTTATTGTCTCTCGGAATCTACTTGATCGTGAAGTGCTTGAAGGACTTAAGTGTGGCCTTAGCTTTCTTTAGATAGTTAATACTTGATCATGTTCTCTTCTTTGGCTTAATATTCTCCCAAGATCTGATTGACAACCAGCTGGGAATCGTTGTGAATACTGATCGCGCTTGACCCTATTTCTCTTGCCAATTGCAGGCCAGCGAGTAGCGCTTTGTATTCGGCCTCGTTGTTTGTACCTTAGAACCCAAATCGAAGAATTCTATGGATACGAGTCCCTTCGGGACTGAGGAGGAGAAAACCTGCCCCAGCTTTTTTCCTGTTCGAGGATCCATCAACGTAGAGGCTCTAGATCAATAAGTTCTGAATGATTTCCTAGTTGACTTCACTGGCTCACTGCTCGGATTCCTGATTCGGCTGGTACGAGAATTCTGAAATGAAATCGACAACAGCCTGCCCTTTGATGGTTGCTTTCTGTCTGTAATGCAGATCAAACTGACTCAGTTCCATTGCCCATTTAAGAAACTTACCCGAAGCCTCTAGCTTCTGAAGAACTTCCTTGAGTGGGTAGTTGATTAAAACATGGATTGTGTGGGCATGGAAGTAAAGTCTCAATTTTTTGGAGGCGATCAGCAAGGCATAAGCTAATCGCTCCATTTCTAAATACCGTATCTCGGCATCCAGTAGTCGTTTGCTCGCGTAATATACTGGCCATTGAACTCTGCCTTCCTCTCGAATGAGAGTTGCGCTGACCGTATGCTTGGATAGGAGAGGTGCCTTTCTAAGGTGCTCTTTTATGTTTGGAAAGCCTGCTCGCACTCTGGAGTCCATTCAAACTTTTTCTTAGCCTTGAGTATATTAAAAAATGGCAAGCAACACTCTGTTGCCCTTGATATGAAGTGACTGAGAGTCGCTATTCTCCTATTTAGGCTTTGAACCTGTTTTCAGTTGGTCAGGCTTTTCATATAAATGAGAGCTTAGATCTTTTCATGGTTGATTTATATTCCCCTCTGGTTAACCATATACCCTAGGAACTTTCCTGAGGATACTCCGAATGAGTATCTGAGAGGATTGAGTTTTATTCTGTATCTTCAGAGCATGCTGAACATCTCAGTGAGATGTGCTGTGTGATCTGAAGCGACATGCGACTTAACCAGCATGTCATCAACATAGACTTCCATCGATTTTCTGATCTGCTCGAAAAACATATGGTTAACCAACAGCTGGTAAGTTGCCCCAATATTTTTTTGGACGAAGGGCATGACCTTGTAACAATACAACCCCCGATCTGTAACAAACAAGGTATATTCTTCATCCAGTGCGTACATCAGAATCTGATTATATCCCGAGTAGGAGTCCATAAAACTCAGCAGCTTATACCCGGAGGTGGCATCAGCGAGTTGGTCGATTCTTGGCAAGGGGAAGTTGTCCTTCGTACAAGCTTTGTTGAGGTAAGTGAAGTCAGCATAGGTTTGCCACTTGCCATTAGGCTTTTTTACCAAGACCAGATTTGCAACCCAGCTCGGGTAAAATGCTTCTCGAATGTACCCGTTCAAAATGAGCCAGCTCGGGTAAAATGCTTCTCGAATGTACCCGTTCAAAATGAGCCAGCTCGGGTAAAATGCTTCTCGAATGTACCCGTTCAAAATGAGCTTATCTACCTCAATTTTCAAGGCAGCATAGCGCTCAGGGTCTATTGCTCTTCTCTTCTGGCGATCCGACTTGATCGCACTTGTCAATATTTAGTGCATGACATATGACATTCGGGCTAATCCTGATCATGTCGGTCTGAGTCCATGCAAAAACGTTGACATTCTCTCTAAGGAAGCTTGTCAAGTCTTTGGCGAGCTGAGGTTGAGGTTACTCCCAACTCTCAACACTAAGGTTGGCTCATTTTGATCGACTGATACCTTAGATAAATCCTCTACTAGCCCACTATAAGGGCGCTCTAGGATGAGAGGATCCATGTTATCCTCTATTGAGTCAGGCTGTGGCTCGATCTTACTGATCGCATTGCCTGTTCGGGGATGCCTATTGGCCTTCCTTTTCCCTTGCATGCCATCTGCACTGCTCTTATGTAGTAGTCACGAGATTCACGTTGAGATCTGTTTACTTCCCCTATCCCCGTTAGGGTGGGGAACTTCATTTTCAGATGGTAGATGGAGGTGACTGCCTTTAAATTTCTCAGTAGAGGTCGTCCTAAAATTCCATTGAAGGTGAACGAACAGTCTACCACCAAAAATTCTATCATTTTGGTCACTTCGTCGGTTTCACCCGACGTGACCGGGAGTGAGATCATTCCCCTAGGAATCAGATGATCCCTAGTAAAACCATAAAGAGGGATGAAGGCAGGCTTCAGGTCTATCTCATCTAGTTGCATTTTCTCGAAAGCTCGCTAAAACAAGATATTCACGGCGCTTCTATTATCTATCAACATTCTGTGGACTTCGCACCGGCCTATTTCAAGCGCAATGACGAGAGCATCCTCATGGGAATGATGCAATTGCACCGCGTCTTTCTCAGAGAAGGTAATCTCCTCCTCATTGTGAGCCTTAGGGGGTCGCAGCGTTGTGCTCATTACACTTACAGGGTCATGATGGGCTTCCCAAGCGTACCTCTCTTGGGCTCCTTGGGAATTTCCCGCGAGGTGTGGTTCTCCGAAGATGATCCCTACACAATAGAGTCCCTTACGACCACGACACTTCTTCCCTGGTTCTTCTTGATCCTTCTCCCGAACGGGGAGTCGGGCCATCAACATACTTTTTGAAGTGCCCCTGCTTGATGAGGTCTTCGATTGCCTGCTTGAGAGCCCGACACTTATCGGTGTGATGCCTATTATCCCGATGATAGCGGTAGTACTTTTTATTCTTTCTGGCTTATAGGGGATTCTTCATGGGCTCTGGCTCTTCGAGCAAGCTGGTCTCCTCTGACTTATCCAGGATGGTTGATATTGAGGCATTTAGGGGAGTATATTGATTCTTGCTGCGGTCGCGACGAGGAACTAAGGCATAGGATTTCTTGGGCTCAAACAACTGCTTCTTTCCTTACTTTTGATCGTCATTAGCTCATCTACAATAAGTCCTCCTACTATTCTCCCCCCAGTTAGGAACACTGCTTGAGGGACCGAGGTTGTGGCAATTTAGAGCGGCCACAGAATTTTCAATTAGGAGATATTTCTCGGTGAGGTTGTAGAAGCGAGTGAGGGAAACATCATCCTCGGATTGCAGTTCCTTCCATAAATATGTCTGAGGGTGAACTCTCGCGATAATGAGAGTCCAAACGGATTCTTTAGGAGTATGAGCCACCTTGTGGAGTTCCCTATGGAACCTGTCTATGTAAGACTGGAGAGATTCATCCCTCTCCTGCTGTATGTTGCTCAAGTAGCTCAACGGCATTAAGAACTTCCTTTTCGCGTGGAAGTGTCTTAGGAATGATGAGCTCATTTGATGTCATGAGCTGACTGATCCCGCGGGAAACGACCTAAACCAGCGCTTGGCATGAGCAGTCAGGGTTACTGCTAAGCAACGACATTTGGTCAAGTTGGAGACTTGGTGGAGTTTCATAAGGTCGTTGAACTCGTACAGGTGATCCTGCGAGTCTGAATTCCCATCGAATGCTCGCATGTCAGGCATTCTGAATCTGGATAAGAGAAGAGCAGCTAAAACTGTTAGAGAAAAGGGAGACGCCTCTGCGACCTTCCCACGCTCATTCTACTAAGCCTTAAGTTAATCCACCGCTCACTGTAATTCCTCAATATGAGGCAGCGGAGCTGCCTGGGGATCACTTTCCACAACGTGGGTTCGACCCTCATAGTTGCGGTTGAGGAAAGACTGTAAATCGGGCTCTTCCTCAACTCGGTCGGAAGCTCCGGCAAACTTTGACACAAGCTGGCTGGAGCTGTGTGAAGGCATTGAATGATTCAGGGAATTTTCCCGATCTTCGCGATGGTCCGAACCAACCCGCGGAAGATAGGAATTTCTCGCATGACGATGTTCGAGGTCGTCATTTCGGCGATATTAGGAATCTCCCTGCCTTGAACTTTTGTGGGAGTGCCCATGCGACGTGAAGTGGGACGACTCATGCTGTGACATGTTGCTGAGTCGTAATGCCATGGGTATTCTACCCGTTGCGCGACCGATGTTAGCTGGTCCCTCGGAGTCCTTTGGTCCGTTGTTCGCCACTTGTTTTCCCCTTCTTTGGCGCACTGCAGTATGCGCGGTACGGCCTTTCGCCCTTTTTTGGGCTTTCGCGCGACCTGCAGGCGTTTTGGGCGATGGCACCACTTCATTGGATTCTGGTGGCACGACCCAATCCAAACGGTCCAGCCTTTGGCTAACCGTTTGGAGAGTATAATTGAACCTTTCTAGGTAACTCATTACAGTTGGGTCTAGCCGTGAGCTTGAAGGAATATCTACCATGATACTCTATTGGACTGGCGGCACTTCAGGAGAAGTGTCATCCTATACCTAGGGGGTTTCCTCATTGTCAAGGTCGGTTCACTCAAGTTCGAAACCGCGAGCCATTTGCTGATTGGTAGGACCGATTAGTTAGAGGTTTCTGTTGACGAGCTAATACTAAATCATGCCCTCCTTCTAGTGTCAAACTATTGATGCTTGATTTTGACACCAACAACTCACACGTGCAAAGCGCTAAGCAGACTTAGAAATTACACGTGATATGAAAACATGAAATTAGAGAATAAATGAAAAGCGATTTTTAAAGTGGTTCGGATGCTCAAAAGCAAATCTTATGTCCACTGTTGTTGTATTAATAGATGGGTACAGTTAGGTCGCATGTGGCGAGCTAAGTTACAATCTAGAGGGAAAACAGAGAGAGAGAGAGAGAGAGAGCGCGTGTATGTTGTTTTTAGACTAAGATAAGCCAATCCCGTAAATGAGAGAGGAGTCCTCTATTTATTGTAGGAGCATTCAAGGTAATTATTACAAGTATGCAAATGGGTAGGTGTCGTGCAAGTTCTTCCTTGCATCCCATTGGTTATCTGTACGAGAGATATCCTCAATTTGCATAGGGCTTGGGCAGGTGGACGATCCCTGACCACTCGCAAGCCTAGTGTTTACCTGCTTGCACTGACAAGAATCATACCTCTTCCATCACTGCGCGACGTGGCAGCGTCTGAACGGCATAAAACCTTCCTGAATCCTGATTGGCTCTTGCTGACAGGAGTCCAGGTCAGCCCTAACTTTTTAGGCATAACAACTATAACCAGTGACAGAGCTAGGATTTGGTTTCTGTGGGGGCATGTCTAGAAAAAAATTAAAAACATTGTCGTCCATGAAAAATTGACTTTATTATTCATTAAATTTCGTTAATAAATCTTTGTAAACAAAATAATATTTTGTGTGTTTGATTTATAACAAAATGATTTTTAGTATTCAAAATAATAATTAAATAAGTCGTACTTCTATTTGAGTAGATTAAGATAAATTTGGACAAAAGAGAGAGAAATTAACTTGAAAATCATATAATCTATAGGAAATCTTTTATTGGTATATTTTATTCATAAGATAAAAAATCTAATTTAAAATTTTAATTTTTTTTTTTTTTTTTTGAAAATTAAATTAAATTAAAAAAATGGTGATAATGCTTCAATTTAGGTATTTTGATTAAATAAAATAAATGTGTATTAATTTTTAAACATAGAGCAAAAGGGTATAATTGAAATTTTATTCCAAAGTCAGTGAGGACATGAGCCCCCTCTCACCCTTTAATCCCTGACAATAACCTACATACCATATGAGAAATTTGTACATCAAGGCAATAAAATTCTACTATATAAAAATCAATGTATACATTATATAAATTTATTAATTTTGTACATAATAATATGGTATAATCGATATATTTTGAACTTTTACATGAATTAAGATTAAAAAAAAAGAAAAAGAAAAAGACAGTTTATATCATAGCAGACATATCATATCTACAATCTATACGACCAATCAATAAAATTCTACTATATAAAAGACAATAATATAATACAAAATTTATTAAATTTATATTCGTATACGATGACGTGATACATCCGAAATATTTTAAAGTTTTTTTGTAAAGATGAGGATGAAGTTTGTTATTAAATACCTTTTTATTGATTGCTTGACCTATGCTATGTCACATCCATGCTTCACGACACCATGGAGATAATGTTAGCTTGTTCGTATATATTTGTTCTGACAAGTCAATCACTCTGTCAGTTTCATACTCAATTCTACATTTCTTCTTTTAATTTATGTAATACCCTGAATTTTTCACCTTTTTTATTATAATATTGTATAACGTATATAATTTTTTGCAAATTTATATATATATGATTTAATGATTATAATATTTATATTATAATTCGATGATTTATTCATCTCATTTTTTTTCTTCCATTTAGTGATATAAAACTTGCTTATTCTGTAGACCTAAATCTATTTATTATTAATCCATGGTTAATGTGTTGAGAAATTGGTTATTTAATGTTAATAATTTAAAATTTAATTTAATTTTGAATAATTTTGTGATTTCTTTTGTGATTTTTTAAATTGGGAACATGGAAGAATAGATTCCACCTAGAATCTGACTTATTTAGCTTTTCGTAATTGACATATTTCTACTTTTTTTCTAAGTAGAAATATGTCAATTTTTCCATCTATTTATTCTATATAAAACTTTATTATATGTAATTTCAAAACGATACATCATATTAGTAAGGTTAATTTATTAGCTAAACATCATAATAATTAACAACATTATTATTATTATTATTATTAAATAGTTATTTTACTCAAAAACCTAATTCCAATTTGAAAATAAAATCAAAATTTCGAGTTTTAAAGCCCAATCTCATAAATCTCAAGTAGGGTTCTAAAATGAAAAGTTAAAACTCTCAAATTCAAAGATTTTAAAGCTTTCAATTCTTATGGTTTTCAAAGGGTTAACTTTTTTTTTTTTTTTTTTTTTTTTTTAATGACAAAGGATATCTATATCAGTTTACGCGTACTTCAATTAGTCTCCTACCTCCATTAACATTTAATAAGTAATTCAAATTTAAAACTTATTGAATAATATATCCAAGAGAGAGGTTAATTTCACTAATCTGTAAAAGATCGTTAAACCTCAAGCATTCAATGATTTTAACAATTTATTTAATATACTCTTTCTTTTCTTTTTTTTGTATTTTAAAAGAAATGTTTGGTAATTTTAAAAGTGTATTTAATTGTCCCGAAAATTATTAAAGCGTTTAACCATATATCATGAACTCATAAAATTTATTGTACTTTCAAATTCTATTTTTATTCACAATACTATACATTTTTTATAAGTATCATTCCACGTATAAATTACAAAGTGATATAATATTTTATTTATTTTTTATTTTATACCATATTAATTTGTATATGTAACACATCTATGCGTAATATGTACACAACTTACACATAGTATTGTCGATTTTTTATTTCCAAAAAAATGATTAAAAATGATTAAAATATTCAATATATTTTGTGGAATATAAAAGACTGTTTGATTGTGGTCGATATCTTGGACTCCACGTGGAAGCACCAGGGAAGCAGATCTCACCACCCCAGGTCCACGTGTCAAGGCAAGTGACGCAGGTGAGTCACAGCCACCAAATGATGCTGAGCTGGTGGTTTAGCAGATTCTAGAGCACACACGTGGCAAAAGAATAAGAGCTTAATTAAAGCATTTGTAATTAAGTGCCACAATTCCACAAATGCTAAATCCATTTTGTAACTGGACCCAACTAACGGGTGACCCGCCTGTCACGTCCTTGTCACGTGGCTTGCCCTCTACAAGCCGGCACCGCCCCCTCTCCATATTTTGAGAGAGAAAAAAATAAAGTGAATATTTTATTTTATTTTATCTATTTTTTGTCAATGCCAAAAAAGCCCTTCCCCTCTCCAATTTTTGTTTCTCCTTTTTTGTGCTCTCTTTCTTGTCATAATTGGCCAAGTATGTATTTACACACCGACATCAAATATTATAATTGTGATTTATAATATGATAAATCCCATTTATTATCTCTAATTATAGATAACAAGAAAATATTATTTTATAAGCAATAATTATTTATCAGAGTCAATAAAATTAACACAAATGGTTTTATTGAAATAATCTACTCAAAATTTCTTATAAGTTCAACAACATTTTTATTCTACACTTTTGTCACAAATTTTCCTTTTTTTCCTTTTCAGTATTATTGGTTTTACATGTTTCTTTTTATGACCGGGGGTGTCAATCTCTCGGGACCTTGGAACTACCAATTGGTTAAGAAAACTAGTGTCTGTAGATGTAAAAATCTACCTTCGCAGAAAGAGGGACTGATCCCGTGAGGTTAAGGTCATTAGCGATCTACTGCATCTGCACACGTAAGAAAACAAGCGTGAAACAGACAGAAAACACCTGAGTGGTGTTTGCCGTAGGCACTCCAACGCTCAAGTCAACAATGCTGAGTGAGACTAGTTTAGTGAGGGTTAGGGAGATGAAAGGTTACCGGAAGTCTAGTCGGGGACTGTGACTACGGCTATAATGTGAAGTTCTCAAGTAGGAACTCTCGGGTCTGAAGGTGTAATGTCTCCGTCTCTTGTGAGAGGGTCGACCTCTATTTAAATAGTGACTGCATGGTCTTTGAATCCTGGTGGGATTTGGAGTCCTTGCAGCGGTTGTCCTCCCAAAGAGTGGAGCCTTTGACTCCCTTATCTCAGTAGTGAAGAGAGTCATCGAGTGCCTAGGATATGGACCTTAGAGGAATTGGGATAGTATTTGACTTCCTTAGTAGAGTTCAAGTAGTAGTGTAGTTCGTAGGCGATTGTGGACTCCGAATTGACCGTAAGCCCAGAAGACGTTCCAGGATTAGGAGGCCTGAGTCCAGATGGTGAGGAGCTGGGAAAACATACTGAATGAGCCTAATCTACAGAACTCTGATTTGGGCCCCATCGGACTTGGGCCTGAGCTTTCATTTTTGTTGGAGGTGTCTCCGTCTTTGGGCCTATTTAGGCCGATGACATTTTTTGATCCCAACAGTAGCCACCCCTATTAGCAATCGAAGAGGGACGCAAACTCAGGACTTCTTGAGTAATACACCCAAGAGTCTATCGAACCACTCGACCACCTCAATGTTAGTTTAGGTTTTACATTATTTATGTTAATGTTAACAATTTATACTAGTATCATCGCTAAATTAAAGCCCATTTTTGTCATAATTTGTTTCTCTTTTTTGGTGCATATCTCTTTCTTAAAAATAAATGGTCAAGTATTTATGTACAATACCCATATCATACATGTGATTTGTAATAAATAAATCTCATTCTCAACCTCTAATTATAGATAAAATGAAGATTTTTTTCATAAAGAGAAGTCAAAGAGACAAAATTATGCTCGATTATCTCAAAGAGCACTTGATTTGAGAATTGAAATTAATATGCAAAAGTAAATAATGTTGGAGACTCAAATCAATGCAGAGTCTTGAGCTTTTGTTAAGGTTTAAAGTGGTCGGGACACACCCAAAAGGTGCTGTCTAAGCTTTTAAATGCAATTGTAGTATCAATGTTCCCAAGTTATGGATCTACATGAGTATTTTGCTAAGATGTTTTTTTTTTTTTTTTCTTCTTAGGTTTGAAATTTTCCAAAATCGAGTCGAGGACCTTTACCTCCAATTATGATCGTATTGAAACATATTCATCCATTTTTTATCCTAAACTTGAATGAGTAGGAACGGGCAAGGCTGATAATCCTCTCAAGGGGAATGTATATAGCAACTACCTCCGACCTCACACCCTAAAACTTCAAAAAATTTCTTTACATCATTTAATATGTTTGAAATGTATTATATGGAACAATATGTTTTTCTATATTGTTTTTAAGACCAAACCCTACCATTATTTCCACGGACATTATTTCCCGTACTCGCTCTCAACCCATAGCTTTTCGAATTCACTACTGGAAAACCAATATGCACCGATGCCAAACCTCAGATTAGAACTTGGCATTGGTGCTTTTGTAATACACCGACGTTGTGTAGACATCGCTGTATGAATACCATACATGCCGTCGATATCAAGGTAACAGTATTTCTTTTATTGCAAGTAGATTGTATTTGGATATACTACAAGTGGATGCTTAATGAAAAGAAAAAAATGATATTAGGAAAATTAAGATTGAGGTATGGTAGTGTGAATTGAGAAATGGATAGTTATTGGAATGGGGATTATGTGAGAAATACGACGTGGCAAATTGCCGTGGAGGTAGGGGTGGTTGAAGCAAGCATCCACCAGCAAAGCTGAGACAGATAGCTCCTTATCAAGAACCACCAAAAATGTCCTTTTGGAGCCACATCCACCCACCCATTTTTGGCTCTAAATTTATATTGTCCACTTATCCCCCGCGTTACTTTCTAACCCTTCTCTCATGTCCCAAACTACTTCTCTTTTCAAATTTACACAATATGGACAAATACCCACCTCCCAAATTTATAATTTTCTTTATAAATTTGATTAATTATAGTCATTTTTAGGTTTGGACGTATGTACTTTAAAGAAAGCATGACAGACGTCTATAATCAAGAATGATTATACAATTCTAAACTCAATAAGTAAAATACAAAACCACTGTATTACTTAAGAAGTTATGAGTTCAATTCCTTTCAGTTGCTAATAGGGATAATCACTGGAGATTTACTTGGTTGTTAACTTTAAGGTCTCGAAGGATTAGTTGAGATGCGTGCAAACTGACTTGTATTGTCCTTAACTTCAAGGTTTCAAAGACTAGTTCAGATGCGTGTAAGCTGACCTGTACACCCTCAGTCACCGAAAAAAATAAGTAAGATATATGAATTCTCATAAGAGAATCATTCCTGTAATGATTATATATATATCTAACCAAAAATTATAAACTAAGTGTATGCATATCATATTCGTTACTGTACATTCATAAATGATTGATTATTGTAAAACCGTTGTAGGAAATAATTACTTTATTGATGAGTGTCGTGTAGATAGCGTATATATACATATTAGATTGTAGAAGTAAAATTGTATTTTGGTATATATTTAGTGTTTATATTTGAGAAGAATATCTATTATAGATAAAAAATAAGCTTCTCAGTAGGTCCACTTGATGAATTTTTGTTTCGAACTGTAGGAATATTGCGGTGAGCTTTTAAACTATATAGTTAAGCTCCATGGAAATGGACAAGTCTTTAAGCAGGCTGCTCATGCCGCCATTAATTAATCAGAGAGTCATCACATCAAAATGGTCGGTTGGCTAAACATGTATACGTTGATATTACTTTCTCCGTGCATCTTACAATATTACACTACAACAAAAATTGTATATTTCCGAGGATTTAAATTCTTCAAAATATTTAAATACCCTAAAAAATTACATTATTAATATTGTAATTTGAAAGATAAATATCGAAGATTATCGTTGTTTCTCTTGTTGCTAATTGTGGTTTTTTACAACTATCTACATTACTCGAATTTAATATCAATTAAAAGAAAAGCATACCCTAAAAAATTACATAATTATTGAAGGCATCGTCAAAGACCGTTATTGTTTCTCTTATTGTTAATCATAGTTCTTTCCAACTTCGCTCTACTTAAATTTAATATTGACTAAAACAACAGATACAAATACGATGAAATTGATGTATATGAAAAGTTTTTTCCAACTCCGCATACTCAATTTAATTGCAAAGCTTCGTATATACAACTCCAAACAAATTCAATTAATCAATTGATCGATGAGTCAGTAGACATATTGTATGCATATAATTAATTGAATGTTTTTAATTATTACTCGAACATTGATCGATCATTATCATGAAACAACACGAACACATAGTTTTAATTTTATTCTAATTACTTGAAAATTATCCATACATAAGCTTCAACTCAAAAAAAGAGTATTTCAATTATTTTTGGAAGAATATGACTTCAAACAAAATTCCAAAAAATTAGGGTTCCCCTTCAAAAGGGCAATCCAAACATCAAATTGGAACCGCACGCCTTCTGCCTATCACCTCTCTAATAACGTTAAGATCAATTAATACTTAAAGCCTTTTATTCTAATTTGACTCAAAATTGGCTGCCCATATTATATCATTCTCCCTTGACGCCACGTAAGAGAATTACGAATTGTCCGAACACGTGTACGGTAGTGATGATATGACAGACTGAATATGACTGATGCTAGATGCATCCAATCTTTTAACTTTACGTTCTTAAGTCACGTTATTATCATATATCTTTCCACCATCGTAATTTCTTCATCACTCAAAGGGTGTTTCGGATATTTCATATCTTTTCTCTTAATTTCATCTAATATATATATAAACTTAGTCACTCCATTCGGGTATTATTATCTCAAATTTGATCACATTTCTCCAACAAAACCTTCTTCTTCTTCTTCCTCCATTTCTTACTCACAGAAAGGTATGGCTTAAGCTCATTGATATTTAATGTGTTCTAAGATATGAATCTGTTCGTCGCTAAAAGTTGCATCTCCATAAAAATTTTTTTTTTTTTGTGTATATATTGACAATATGTTTTTTTTTTTCTTTGTTATGTAATTTTTGTGGCGAAGTGTGCAAATTATTAGCATGGAGAAGACAAGTTCATCAGGGTTGACGAGGACAAAGTCCGATCAACTAGTGGAGACACTAGCAGCAGCATTCAAGTCACCGGTGTCGTCGGGCGAGGCTCCCGCCGGAATGGTGTCGTCGGACGGGGGCGGTGCCACGCTGTCGAGGAAGTCGAGCCGGCGCCTGCTGATGGCTGCATCACCTGGTCGCAGTAGTGTGAGTGGGAAAAATAATACACACATCAGAAAGTCTAGAAGTGCACAGCTGAAGTTGGACTTGGATGAAGTAAGCAGCGGCGCCGCTCTCAGCCGGGCATCCAGCGCCAGCTTGGGCTTCTCATTCTCCTTCACCGGCTTCACCGTCCCCGCCGACGAAATCGCCGACTCCAAACCCTTCAGCGACGATGATATACGTAAGTAATTATCAACTCGTAAGCTCTTCTTAAGTTACAACTAAACGATAAAAATGGATCGTTTTGTCATTACGTGAGAATTATACATTAATTTTTTTTTAAATTAATTAATAGAATTTTTAATTTTTAATATTAAAAACTTAGGACTATATTAATTGTGGTCATTTTTTTTTATATTTTGAAAAATATTCTGTGGTCTTAAAAAAGTTACATGTGATAAATATTTATATAGGTGTGCTCTCATTCAATTGTATAGCATGTGGGTGAGTAGAAAATAGTGATAAGTAGTTGAAATTTTGGTCAAAAACAGGAGAAAATTTGGGTCATTTTTAATGAGTTGATTTGGGTTATTATTAAGATTTCTGAATTGGGGAAGAGTTTATTTGTGGGTATGAGAAAGTTAGTTAAGGTTAGATTTTAGAATTATAAAGTTAACCAAAATTGGGAACAGAAACAACCAGCCTTCCACTTTGGAAAAGTTGGAAAAGTGCTTTTCTGCAAAGTGATTTTATACACCAATAATTTTGAAATCATGAGAAGCCGGTGAATCTTGGGCCCTCGCTATAAACCCACTTGGGGTTTTAACCAAAACAGCTTTTTCAACAAGCATTTTTTTTCCAAAAAAAAAAAAAAAAACTTCACATAGGTTCTTAAAAGAAGAAAAATTAACTATATATTTGCACCAAAATGAAAGTTTTACACACCTTATTAAAATTTTAAACTATTTTTTTAGTTTTCACCATATTTTTATTCAATTACAATATTGAGTAATGTATAATTTCAAATGAGAGATAATGCTTAAAAAAATTAGTATAAAATTGTTTTATTCGATACAAAATAACCCTTTTTTTTTTTCAAAATAATCATTTTTTCAAAAAAAAAAAAAAAAAAACCCAATTACAATTAAACAAAAATTTAAGACCATATATGTGAATATATTAACAATGTTGTCGTGTGTGTGAGGAAAAGACATATTGTAGCCACCCACTAAGATAATGGAAAATCAAATTATTTTTTCCTCTCATCATTTCCTCAACAAAGTGTAAAGAATAGTAGAACCATGAAATTTTTGTCTTTTAAAGCCACACGCCAAGTTGAAGAAGATAGGTTTTTATTTATTTTTTTTTTTTTTTTTTTAGTGTGTGTTTCTAAGTGGGCACCCCAAAATTTCTATAGATAAAATAAAATAAGGTCCAAAAATGGTAACTGTTAAGTGGTGATAATGCAATTAAACTAATAGATTTTGTGTAATTGAAGATGGGTTTTGGGCAAAAAAGTAGAATTTTTAGTAAGGTCAAGTAGGCCACGACCATTTAATTCATTTGAGCTATGAAGACGCCAAGTGCCCTTTTGTGCCAACCGATAGTTTTCATGAACCAACTCTTCGCTATTTTCAAATAAATTCTATTTGAAGTGGGTCATCACCCATGAGATCATGACCATTTAAGATGCCTACAATTTTTATTTTTTTTTTTTTAGTTTACGTATCAATTGTTTTGGATAAGCTTATGGTGGGGTTAAGTCAATTTTGTTTTAAAAAAACAAAAAATGATTTTCAAAAACAAAAAAAAAAAAAAAAGGAAGAAGAATTTTGGTTTCGTATCCTCAAATTAAAAATTACGTTTATTATCATTTTCTAAAAACAATATTTGAAAATAAAATCAGCGAAAACATGTATTTTTAATCTTTTTATTATTTTTAGATGAAGCTTTGTAATGAATAGTAAATGATTGAATTAATAGGGTCCCAAATTGAGTCAATTTTAGTTCATAATTTCTAATTGTTTAATTAATAAGTCAGGGTGATTGATAGATATTTTATTAGATATATTAAATTATTAACCTAACTACAATGATAGTGATGGAGTACTATAATTACTTAAACTTGAATTAATTATAGGATTAATTAATATTTTCATAATATAACTTCTGAAACTAATTACTTTGATTCTTTTGGTTTGTAAGATGTTGTGTGGCCCTGGGGATTAGACAGACTCTAATGTGGGTCTGGATACCTCTATATCTAAAAAAAAAAAAAAAATTCTATAATTAGTCACATCTTTGAACGACCTCATTCACTTATGCTAGCTTCAATTTAATTGAAAATCACTACTTGTTTTTAATCAAAGAATATCATAACCATAAGATCATAAGAATAGCTTCGAGATAGTAACATTTGAAATACGTGTTTAAATTTACAGCTGAGGATATTGAAGCAGGAAACCATAAACCGAAGATTCAAACAGAACCCACCTTGCCAATTTATCTCAAGGTAACAATTCTTATGCTGCATGCAATAAAATGCAATGCGGGATTTGGTTTTTTAAATTAGAAAGTGCATCTTCAGGAGTCCAAAAAAACTGCACTGGTTTCTGGGTTCAAAGCATTGATTTGGTTTGATGATAATACTACTTATTTGGACAGGCAAAATGAAGGGAGAAATTTTCTTGGCATCCAAGCAATCCATTTCATTGAACATGGGTAGCATGGTCAGCTTCAGGTCTTGTACAAAGTTTCATCTTATATGACATTTATGTACAAGACTTTCCCTTCTTTCCAAAATCAACTAGTTTAGTTCATTTTCCTGAGTCCGCAAAGTCATTTTCATTTCACTTACGTGTTTTCGAATCTAGTCGAGTGATGCTACATGCACAAACTTTGGTTTGGAAAGAAGGGTATCGACAGTTTGATAATGTTTACGTGCTTGCAATGTTAGAATTGTTTCGGATTGTTGCGACAAGTTTGGTTTCAGTTTACTGACAGGAGGGTTTTGCTTGTTTTGTGACATGCAGTTTACAGATGTTTCGTATAAGGTGATAATCAAAGGAATAGCTAGTAGTGAAGAGAAGGAAATTCTGAATGGGATAACTGGATCAGTGAATCCAGGGGAAGTTTTGGCACTCATGGGACCTTCAGGAAGTGGAAAGACAACACTCCTGAATCTGCTGGGTGGCAGGCTGATGCAGCCGACCATCAGCGGTTTGATTACTTACAATGACCAGCCCTATTCCAAGTTCCTGAAGAGCAAGTAAGAATCTACATTAGAAATGTTAACATACACAGAAGTATACATTGGATTAACATGAATAATATCGCAGGATAGGATTTGTGACTCAAGATGATGTCTTGTTTCCTCACCTCACAGTGAAAGAAACATTGACATACGCAGCCCTTCTACGGCTGCCAAAGACACTGACAAAACAGCAGAAAGAAAAACGAGCAATAGACGTTATCTATGAGCTAGGCCTGGAGAGGTAAATCCCCTTTTCCCCTTGCTAATAATTTAGTCCTGGAATTACCTGCAATCCTTTGGTTGTAAATGGCAGTAGACAGTTCACACACTGCATAAAAACAGGTATAATTTTGATTTAACAGGGTCATAGCAAGCATAATAGTCACTTCTTTCTTCAATCTCCAGCAGCTCATCAAATATTGGTGTCCGCAGGTGCCAAGACACTATGATTGGAGGCTCCTTCGTCCGTGGAGTGTCGGGTGGAGAGAGGAAGAGAGTTTGTATAGGCAACGAGATCATAATCAACCCTTCTCTTTTGTTTCTCGATGAACCCACCTCTGGCTTGGATTCTACAACTGCCTTAAGGATTGTTAAGATGTTACAAGACATTGCAGAGGTTATTATCCCTAGTTTTTTCATTCAACTATAATTCGCAATCTATCCTACCCAGTTTCTCTAATGTCTCAAGCTGATTCCCTCTGATGCTGAAATACAATCTTTAAAAGAAAAAAAAGTAAAGAGAGAGAGAGAGAGTAGAAAAGCTTGTGATACTAACCAGTTGCAATCTCATGGCAGGCTGGGAAAACCGTGGTGACAACAATCCACCAACCATCAAGCAGACTGTTCCACAGATTTGACAAGTTGATCCTTCTTGGAAAAGGAAGTTTGCTCTATTTCGGAAAAGCATCAGAAGCAATGGTCTATTTTTCATCTATAGGATGTTCTCCTCTGATTGCCATGAACCCAGCAGAGTTCTTGCTAGACCTTGCAAATGGGAACATAAATGATGTTTCGGTACCATCAGAATTGCAGGATAGAGTCCAAATGGAGAATTCAGATAATGAAACAAGAAATGGGAAGCCATCTCCAGCAGTAGTGCATGAGGTAGGTCAAACTGCTTCCATAATCAACTGAAACAAAGTCATTATCTTTTGAATCCGGCATATTGATAGCATAGTTGCTGCACCTTTAATTGTACTCCCCAACATAATATTTGATGTTCAAACTGAATTGGATCACAAAAAGCTGAGGGTCAATGAAGTTTAAATTACTTCTCCTCAACTGAACACGTTTAGTTCCTCATGATTGCATGTTTCTAGTCCTACAGGCAAGTCACTTGTGATTCATGGTCTAACATCTACAACCATCATTTGTTCACTGATGTTTCAAATTTGAAAGCAGTATCTTGTGGAGGCCTATGAGACACGAGTTGCAGACCAGGAGAAGAAGAAAATTATGGCCCCTATTCCCCTTGATGAAGAAATCAAGTCAAAAGTGTCATCTCCAAAGCGACAATGGGGAGCAAGCTGGTGGGAGCAATATACAATATTGTTCTCCAGAGGAATTAAAGAACGACGACATGACTATTTTAGTTGGTTGAGGATCACCCAAGTTCTCTCCACTGCAGTCATCTTGGGATTACTCTGGTGGCGGTCAGATAGTAAAAGCCCCAAAGGCCTGCAAGATCAGGTAATTTTATTGTTTTGTCAAAGCAAGTTCTCTCACCACTAATATAAAATTGACAAGCTATTCATGTAAAATTGTGAACTAATTCCAAGTTCAGAGGTTGCAAATGTTAATCATACATGGAATACACAATCATCTTTGATACTAAACCTCCTACCTTGCAGGCAGGGCTGCTTTTCTTCATTGCTGTCTTCTGGGGATTCTTTCCTGTCTTCACAGCAATCTTCACATTTCCTCAAGAAAGGGCCATGCTGAGTAAGGAACGAGCAGCTGACATGTACAGACTAAGTGCATACTTTCTGGCTAGGACTACAAGTGACCTTCCACTTGATTTGCTACTGCCAATACTTTTCCTCCTTGTTGTCTACTTCATGACAGGCTTAAGACTGAGCGCCGGTCCCTTTTTCTTGAGCATGCTCATAGTTTTTCTCTGCATTGTTGCAGCTCAGGTATGCCCTTTCATAACAACTAACTAAAAAGAAACTATAAGCATCATTACCCATGTAATCAACTAAAGCTGGCCACTATGACAGGGACTTGGACTAGCTATTGGTGCTACACTAATGGACTTAAAAAGGGCCACGACTCTGGCTTCAGTAACTGTGATGACATTCATGCTGGCTGGTGGTTACTTTGTTAAGGTAAACGTGCAGATATCACCTGAAGTTAGAATACACAAATTCTTTGATTGGTTTCATTATCAACCAGATGTTGGCTGTCCATCCAGTATGAAAATGCTAACATAGGGTTTTCAATTTTGCAGAAGGTTCCAGTTTTCATATCTTGGATACGCTACATGTCTTTCAACTATCATACTTATAAGCTACTTCTCAAGGTGCAGTACGAACAGATCACACCCACCGTGAATGGTATAAGAATTGACAGTGGCCTAACAGAAGTTTGTGCCCTAGTAGCAATGGTTTTTGGCTACCGTCTCTTAGCATACTTTTCTTTGAGGAGGATGAAGCTCCAATCCGGAGCTTAGAGATAGTACAATTTTCTAGAGAGCATAATTCTGGATTCTATAGCTTACACATCCTACTGCATACAAGAGCTTATATTTGGAAGGCTTCGGTTCCAGGGTTATAAAAAAAAACTGATCTAATCTCTTCAGTCTTCAAAATCTCAGAATTCCTCAATGCATCACATGCACCACACCAGGCACTCGCATTGACAGAAATTCGAATCATATCTTAGACATCTATGTCAATTTTACCTAGTAGCGAGTTCATCAAAGTGTTCCACGGTTATGTAGTTCTAAAATCAACTGATGGAATCTATACAACTTAGAGAAAAGGCCGATATGTTTTATGTATACCGGTTCAAAAATTCTAACTTGTTTGCCTCAAATAATTTAAACAATATGCAAATCTCAATATTTGTCGTTTTGTTCACCAACTTTTGGTCCTATATATTATAGCACATACTCATTAAGGATATTCAATGCAATCAAATAATGAATGTAAATAAACAAGAGAAATGATAATGATCACATAGAAAAACGACATCAAAAAAAAAAAAAAAAAAAAAGTGTAAACAGAGAACCAAACGCATAATCATGCATCTAAATAAAGCTAATAGCTTGACTAAATTTACGGAGCATGTCAATACAAGCATAAATCTAACACTAGCTGAGCACAAACTCAAGTTCACGGGTTTGTACATTTTAGTCAAATGAAGTCTTATTCAACTGTAACTAACCATGAGTTATGCACAACTACAAAATTTCGAAACAAATTTCTGAAATTTGGTTGTGTAATAAAGAAGATGCAAAACAAAAAGTAAAATATAATAATCTAATGATACACATTGATGACCAAAAATATTTTATAGAGTATCAGGTACCAAATTAAGCAAGAAAAACAATACATAGAATATCATGTAGATCACTCAAAGTTCTTGTACAATAAGTTACAGCCTTACAAGTATAGAAGATGTGATTTAATGAGCCAAAATTGCTTAATATCCACAGTTGTGAGATACCTTAGCTTCAATGGCAGGGAAACCTCCCAAAGAAAAACAAAAGAGATTATATTTGTCTTCAACCTGCTGTAGATAACAGCTGTATCAAGGAAGCAAGCAATGTTTCTCTAGTGTAACAATCATCCAGCATTATTGTATTTCTCATAGGATATCTCAAGCCAATGTCCTTAACCAACCAAGTAATTTAAGGAGAGCAGCATCCAATACAGGGGCCTTCTTCTCAAGCCCTGTATAAAATAAATAATTAAATTAAAATTAAAAAAATTAGCAACATTTGAATCCCAATTGAGAATTGTTAGCGTAAAGTGTCATCTTTTATCCTTACTGCACCTCGAGGCAAGGCAATTTTTAAGAAGACGTGAACTGAGGAGTTAACATATGCATTTTGACTGTGTACACATGTCAATTTTGATATTCTACTTCTAACGTCACAAAATCAGGATTTTAAGTTGATGAAAAGACTTATTCCAGTCAATGTTAAGACCTAATAACACAGGAAGAAGGCCTCTTACCAATATCTGCCGCAACTCGGTGAGCACACATTACTCCTGAAAAAGCGACAGCTATAACACCTTGTCCTGGAAAGCAACTATCTCCAACACAGTAAAGATTGTCTATACCCTGCGAATTTCATAATTGTTAGGTCATGTCCATTCAGTAAGTTTAAAGTATTAAAACTGCCAAATACATTACTATTGACTTACAGTCGTATTAAATGGCATTCCTAATAAGCCCTTAGGAGTTCCACGAGGCATTGGTCCATAGGTACCCTTATCCCGAGCCAGGTACCGCCTGTGTGTTTTTGGTGTCCCAACCTGCCATAATGAAAAATGATGTAAGTTGGCCTACAATATACTAAAGGAAATAAAAAAGGAGAGAAAAATATCATCCTTAAATGGAGATGTATGTGTGCCGGATGGAAATTTTGTACCCGTCCTTAAATGCAAGGTCACATACTTACTATTACTGACCAGTATGAAGGTGTGAATTATACCTCCTTAAAAACAATGGACTTTTTAAGCCCAGGAAACAGTTTTTTCTCCAATCTGCTAATTATTTCATCTGCCACAAGTTCCTTCTTTGCATTGTAGTCCTTTTGAGACATTCCCTAGTAAAGTCAGAAGCACCTCAGATTTTTCATTTAAATCTATAAAACATACAAGTATGATTTAGAGATTATCATTTGTAATTTGAAAATTTACTCATAGCACTGAACTTACCTGCCAGTCTTCTATGGAAGAAGTTGTAAATATGTGAAGGATATGGCGCCCCTCAGGAGCTAGTGATGAATCAAGAACAGTCGGTATGCTTAAAAATATACTTCCATAAGGCTCCTCTAATCTTGTCCAGCTATCCTAAGAATCGAGGGAAGAAAATATTGCGAGTGTGTTTATATGAATTTTCCCTAATTAAATGCCCCCAAGCTGCTAAGTAAATAAAACTAATGAAAAAAGAAAAATACCTCAAGCACAAAATGATGGCAATCTGTATCCGGCGGCAGAACCTCAGCTTTAACACCCATGTGAATGGAAAGAAAAGAAGGAGCCTTGACATAAACCTTCTGAAAATTTTCTTCTTCTTTTGGAAGTTTTTCTCCCTTCAATAGCTTCCCTAACAAACCATATATTAAAGTTTAACACAGAGAGAACAGAAGATCTCAAGATCATAGACAATTAAAGTAATAAGCTCTTAGCTGAGTCCTACCAAATGTATCCCATCTAGTAGCATTGGAGATTATGGTTTTGGCGAAAAACTCCCTTCCATCCGATAGCCTCACCCCTACCTACAAAACAAAAACTAAACTAACATAAGAGATAATCATTACTGGTAAATGAGCATATAAATTATATGATCAATAATCCAAAAGTATGGACTAACTTACAGCCTTTCCGTCCTCAAGTACAATGCCAGTTACGTTTGCCTTGTAGAGTATTTCGCTGCCCTGATCAACTAGGCCATTTGCTAAGGCCTTTGCGATTCCACCAACACCACCAACAGGGTAGTTAATCCCACCAAAATGCCTGTCACATAGAACCTGGGGCAAATATATGTGAAAAACCAAGATATCAATAAAACCAAGAAAGCTTCTGAACAAAATGCTTACCATGCTAGCATTGATCATTGGTGTCTGCAAAGCGTTAACTGTGCTCACTATAAAACACTGCAAAAAACCACAGATAAAATTCCCTCTGAGATTGTGGATAGGCCTTATGTAGATCCTGAACTCCATAAAATTAAAAGAATGTGTAATATGTTCCTGGGAATGACTTTATCACACCTCTGCATCAATGAAAGACAACAGCTGGGGATCTTTTATGTACTTCCGAGCAATATCTCCAGTATTTTGGGGCAAATAATAGGCTGCAGGCAATAGCAACACTGGGTCATATTGGTCCAAGACCAGGAAATCCTTAAGTTTTTTATCCAAATATGGTGACTTAAAAGGACAATGAAGACAAAGAAGATATACGATCAAGAAAGACATGATTCAACATACTCTAGAACAGTTTATCAGCTGGCATGAATCACAGAAAATAAACTGGAAATAGATACAATTGTTTTCCTTGGGCGAGCTTCAAGATCAAATTCCAAATCAATGATCACCACAACCATTTGTAACATGCCCCTTTTTCAAAGTGCTATCACATAACTGAACTAAATCCTTCAGAAACCGAAATCCCAATTTGAATAGATAGTCAGGACTAACTTTATAAGACTAATACATTAGTAATCTTTTTCACATCCTCAACTAGAAAGGACTTGGCTCTATTAAAGTTGCATTATTATTCTTTTCCTTTCATTTTCCATACATATTGATTTCGGAAACTACAAATTTAGTGTAGCTTAAGAGTTTTCCTTTTGTTTTCAACAATATATCCACCCAATGCAAAATTGAAATACAAACAGAAATAAAATTCCAATTGAGCAAATTATTAATTATCAAAATATCCAAAACACAATATCAAAATAATTCCAAACTGTATCTAGCTCTACTTTTACAACTAATTAGAAGCAAAAACCACAACATCACATAAGTTTCAAGTTTTTCAAATTAAAAATAATTACCTAATGTCAAGCACTCCAGAGGCTTTTGAAAGAACTGCCCAAAAAGGTAGATTGGCTCTTCAAGTGACTTTAGTTCCAATGAGTTCAAGGCATTGAAGATCTATCCAGTAAGTAGAAAAGTTCTTAATGTGAGTTATGACTCGCAATAAAGGTCAAAACACTAGTAGGAAGTCACAGTCACCTCAATTAGAACAGACCTTCCAACATTCATCATAGAATGCAAGGATTCCTTCCTTTTCATGGGGAAATTTACTGGTGAGCTCAGCAATGAATTCACTGTATTCTCTATGCACTTGTACAGAAAGGTCATTGGATAGATGGAAATGGACTGTAGTTGGATCAGGTATAACCTCCATCTCACAACCCACCGCAGCCAGAGCTTGGGTTATCAAATTCAGATTGCCCTGACCATATTCGAGACATCCATCGATTTAAAGACTTTACCAGTACAAATGAAGCAAAAAAGACAATGATGAGTTTGAAACGGGAGTAATATACCTCAGACGTCAACACATAAGAAACAAAAATGTTATTATGGAGATTTCAGGAGTCAAGAAGAATTAGCCATACTATGAAGAAACTAGAGGGCTATTCATACATAAGCAACCTCGAATCAATATTTACATAATCTAAATAAAATGAACTAGTTAAGCAGTAGTTGCAGCCTAAATATTAATGATCAAGAGCCATTTCTTCATTTAAATACTGAATTCTTCTAGTACTACAATTTTGACGAGAACTTAAAAGACAATGCATATCCGAAACATCAATGGAACAGTTCTTCAAAACTAATTTACATGATAATTGGTTCATAATTAAAGAGTGATATATGATTCATTAGTAATTAACCTATCATATTATCTAATAAACTAATCATTCAAGCATTCAACTCCATTGAGACTCATCAAAATCAGACACATCATAATTCAACATAAATAACAAACAAAAGGACTCAAATATAGCAAGCAAATTCTGACCTTATCACTGAACCCAAACATCACAGAAGATCCAACATCAAAAGTATACCCATCTCTCTGGTAATATCCAGAGCTTCCACCAGGAATCACATACTTCTCCAACACCAAAACCCTGGCTCCCTTAACTGCCAGCTGTGTGGCTGCAACCAAGCCCCCAATTCCTGACCCTATAACAATTGCATCATACTTATTTGTCTCCCTACTCACTCCCCCATTTCCCTCTATCTCCACCGCATTCTCCACATTCAAAACTGATTTTGCCATCAAAACAAAGTGCCTATTCCTCTTTTTTTCCCCATAACCCAATTCTACACTTCCCAGCTTGTAACCATTGAAAGTTTTTATTTTTAACATATCCCCAGATGAGAGATTGTTTCTTTCCTTTCTGGGTCTGAATTTCCTTCTCTGTGCAGCATTAATATGACCTAGCTTCAAGTTACTGAGCTTGTAATCACTGAAAGCTAAGGCTTTACCATGTTCAAAAGAAAAAATATTGTGGTTTTGGCTTCTGGGTCTGTAACTGCTAAACATGTTGAAGGTTCTTTGAGTGTCAAAAGACTGAATTTGTTGAAGTTTGTGACTTAAAGCACTAAACTTTATGGTGTTTTGTGGACTGAAAACTTGAGAATTGTGGTTGACAAGTGGAGAATTGAAGGTTAAGTCTACCATGGAAACAGAGCAAGTCTTTTTGGAAACAAGTGGGTTGTTGGATTAAAGTTGGTTTTGGAAATGGAAATGGAAATGTAAATAGTGAGGGAGTAGTTTTTGATTCCAAGCCATGATTCTTGGAGGTTAGAGATGAGACAGAGACAAAATAAGAGGAAGTGGAATTTAGAAGTGGAAGGAAATGATATAAAAAGGTTTTGGTTTAAGCGGGGATAATATCAATTTAGTTCCTGGACTCACTGTTTGTTTTATACTTTAGTCTTGTAAAATGTTTTTAATAATATTTTGATCCCTTAGTTTTACTGACATTCTAGTCCTTGAGTTTATTAATAATAATTAATAGAGGGCCAAAATGTCACTGATATGTCAAACCTCAAGGATGAAATTGTTATTTTCCCTTTAGCCTATATATATATATATATATATATAAAGCTAAATATCCATGGGCGTTGTTTGTAATGTGACACATTTTGGAAACTCTAGAATTGCTCCATTTTGACATACTGGATTAACAAGCCAATCAAATTGTTCTATCTTGACACGTTGGATTGATATTCATTGATCCATCTATAATTATAAATTAATTAAAAAATGGGATTTGTATTAATAATTAATAATTAATAATAATAATAATAATAATACAGGTGCATTGCATTGACGTTCCAAAGATGTGCATTAATAACAAGTATATAGATATATTGGATTATTATTACTAATTGTGGTTTAATGACATTTGTCTAGGATTGGTATCTATAATTATATAGGTGCATTGTATTGACATTGGAAAACTTTCTTCGTATTGAAATTGTATTTAATTGTGATGGTATTCGGAAGGTCTAAATAAGGGGTTATAAAAGGGGCTCATATTCAGTTGTGTATCATCACAATTTGTTAGTTAGTGTCAACAATACATCTGGTCTTTTTTTAATTGTTTATATGTTAGTTTGGTTTGTGAAAATAATATGTCTGTTCTTCACGTGCATTTTGATCGATGGTTTTTTATTTATGTTGTTTACAAGGCAAGATGTCAGATTGACACTGTCAGATGAGTTGTTATTTTGATTTGTTCTTCTGAACTGTAAGTGTATCTTCTAACTATTTTAATGCGAAACTATAAGTATACCTCTCAACTATTTTAACATTTATTGTTAGATTGAATGATTGTTTCTGTTCAGCCAATTTATTTGAATGATTGATTGTGTTATTCCTTCCAAACAGTAAGTGTGTTCTTTGATAATTTTAATATGAAGATTAATTAACTTTTGTTGTTTCCGTTTTTAGGTACCAGATTTTATACGAATGGATAATTGTTCCTTAACAATGTTAACATGAAGATCGATTACATTTTGTTATATTTGTTTTCAAGGAAATGACGATTTGTGTTTATTATTTTTTAGGTAGAGTCATTGATTCAGTGTGACTCTTCTGCCGATTAATCGGCATAAAATGTGAATTCGTTGATTTTGTTGATTTCGTTTTCAGGTTACAGGGAAAAAAGTTGACTTGTTCATACAATGGTCAACATGTTCCATACCAAATTGTGTTTATTAAGTCTTCAATACCGTCATTGATTTGGTATGTCTCTGGTTGCAATCAATTAGCATGAATTATATGCTCACTAATGTTTGCTGATTTTATTTTCAGCTTACAGTTTCGGTTGAACAGTGAGTATTTTTTGTCTGTATGTTCATGTGAAGGGCAATTAGTTTTTCCCTGTATTGTTGACGTTGAGTAACATTAAACGTTCATGGTTTGTATTTTGTCTAAAGATTAAGCATTGTTTTTTCGGCCATGCTATTTGTTTGTTCCAGCCGATATGTAAGCATTTGTTTTGGGACTGAGCTACATGCAACATATATGGATTGTTTTATGTTCACAAGACTCGTGTTAGTATTGTTTTTGCTAACTCTGTTCTTAGGTGACACGATCAGCCCTCAACTATCATCGAATTGTGTTGCTTGGTGCATTGTTGTCATAGGGTGACAAAATTCGATAGTAGTTGAGGTTTGATTTTGTGATTTATGAATGGAATGTTATTGTATCATATTTGGTCATTGTGGATGTCAACGTTTCGTGCTATGGGAGTGTCATGGTTAGTATCCCGATATGATGGTGATGGTGATTCAGTGATTTGGTTATTCCGGGTTCGGTGTTGCTAGATTATGATAGTTGTTATTGTTCAAGTTATTTTGCTTGCATGAACATTTGCAGTTTGACATTTGATGATTTAAAGATTTGTTGGTTGTAGTCAATATACAGTGATTTTGATGTTTTCAACTGTATGTGTCCCAATCATCTACGTATTTATTAATACTCAAGCAATATATCAAAGGTGTGCTTTTTGGATCATGATATCTTATGCAATGAATTACAACAAACAAATTGCCAAGCAAATCATGCCGCCCAATTATGGATGATGATTTTTTACTTCTTTTGTCAGTATGTGTGCATTGCATTGGCATTCGGAAGTCTAACCATCTTGACGTTCTTATAATGTTTTATAAGTTGTAGGTTTAACAAAATATTTACTATCCTTTCCTTTGGACTTGCGCCAATGAAATATTCCTAAAGTGACCAATATAGGAACCGATGGGATTGTATCAAGGTATCCAAATTCCGATCAAATTCATGGTTTGACAATGCTCCTAGAAAAGTTATAACAACTTATAAACGCAACCAATCATATCCTGATAATGGTTCGGCAATGGAATGTAGACCTCAATGATACCTTATGGAGAAATTGTGGATCGGTATCTGCTTTATTACCATTCTATAGCCAAACTGACGGTTTGACAGTGAAGTTATCAACCGTAGCAGACTTTGAAGAATCATAATTATGGACAATGTTTAGGCAATGAATTCCACACTATATGTTAGACAATTTTTTAAAGATGTCAAACTACAATATCAATAAAAATTTAAGTGGCTTAACATCTCTCTAAGTTGGTATCAGGCAAGCTACCTAATACTTGGTTTGACTATAAAAAATAACCTGGGACTGACTAATATAGGAACAGATGGAATTGTTTATCTTTCTGATATATCAAGCTATCCAAATTTCAACCATCCTTAGATCATGGATAAGTATTCAAATTTATGGTTTAGGAGTGTTCCTAGAAAAGTTATAACAAATTATAAACGCAATTAATTACATCCTGGTTATGGTTTGGCAATGGCGTGTAGACCTCGATGATACCTTGATCTATCCAAATTCCAAGCATTCTTAAATCATGATATCACAATCAGTATTTGCCCTATTACCATTCTATAGGTTTGACAGTGAAGTTATCGATCACAGCAGACTTTGAACAATCATAATTATGGACAATCGTTAGGCAACGGATTCCATACATACATACATACATACATACATACATACATACATATATATATATATATATATATATATATATACCCATGCAGGTTGTTTGCCATGTGGCACATTTTGAAAGCTCTAGAATTGCTCCATTTTGACACACTGGATTGACAAGCCAATCAAATTGCTCTATCTTGACATGTTGAATTGGTATTTATTGCTCCATCTATAATTATTAACTAATTAAAAAAATGGGATCTATAATAATAATAATAATATAGGTGTATTGCATTGGCATTCCAAAGATGTGCATTAATAAGCTAAATACCCATAGGGATTGTTCACCATGTGGCACATTTTAGAAGCTCTAAAATTACTCCATTTTGACACATTGGATTGACAAACCAATCAAATTGCTCTATCTTGACACATTGGATTGATATTTATTGCTCCATCTATAATTATTAATTAATTAAAAAAATGGGATCTGTATTAATATTTAATAATAATACAGGTGTATTACATTGACATTCCAAAGATGTGCATTAATAACAAGAATACATGTGTATTGGATTGTTATTACTAATAGTGGTTTAATGACATTTGTCTATCTATAATTATATAGGTGCATTGTATTGACATTGGAAAACTTTCTTCATATTGAATTCGTATTTAATTGCGTTGGTATTCGGAAGGTCTAAATAAGGGGTTATAAAAGGGGCGCATATTCAGTTGTGTATCATCGCAATTTGTTAGTACAATATTTTAAAGATGCCAAACTATAATATTAATACAAAATAAAGTGGCTTAATTTCTCTTTGAGTTTATATCAGCAAAGCTACCGAAAGATAAGATTAATAAAAAAATTAAAGCAATCAATGTCTCTCTCAGTTGAAAATTTCAGTATCAGTCTATAAATGATAAAGGTTATGATTTCCATAGTAATAAACCATTTGTTGTGCTGTAATTGTACTGCTATGTGATATTACTATTAATGGTCAGGATATCATAATTTTGGTTTAATTATGAGTTAATGCACTTCCTTTTTTATTGATGTGTTTGGTATTATGATGATGTTTAATGTCATTCTTAATGTAGTGTTTTTGTTAAAGTGTTGATGAAATAAATGGTACTGTTTATGTAACATAATAGTTTGTATCAAATATAACTTAAATAAGAATTACAACTGTCCACATAAAAGAATTATAAAAAAAAAATCTCAGTCGTTATTTAATTTTGTTATCATTGTTATGTTGTTTATTAAGTGTTATTGAAGTTGATGCAATTTTGTGGATAGATATTTATCTGAAAGAGATCGATACATTGTTGGATTGCTACTACTAATTGTGGTTTAATGACATGTGTCTAGGATTGCTATCTATAATTATATAGGTGCATTGTATTGACATTGGAAAACTTTCTTCACATTGGATTCGTATTTAATTGTGTTGGTATTCGGAAGGTCTAAATAACAGGTTATACAAAAGACGCATGTCCAGTTGTATATCATCGCAATTTGTTATTACAATTTTTTAAAGATGTCGTACTATAATATTAAAACAAAATAAAGTGGTTTAATTTCTCTTTGAGTTTATATCAGCAAAGCTGCTGAACTATAATATTAATAAAAAAATTGAAGCGGTCAATGTCTCTCTCAGTTGAAAATTTTAGTATCAGCTATAAATGATAAAGGTTATGATTTCCATTGTAATAAACCATTTGTTGTGCTGTAATTGTACTGTTATGTGATACTTTCAATGTGATATTACTACTAATGGTGAGGATATCATAATTTTGGTTTAATTATAGGTTGATGCACTTCCTTTTTTTATTGATGTGTTCGGTATTATGATGATGTTTGGTATTCTAATGTTTAATGTCGTTCTTAATGTAGTGTTTTTGTTAAAGTGTTGATGAAATAAATGGTACTATTTATGTCACATAATAATATAAGTTTGTATCAAATGCAACTTAAATAAGAATTACAACTGTCCACATAAAAAAATTATAAAAATAAAAAAATCTCAGTTGTTATTTAATTTTGTTATTATTGTTATGTTGTTTATTAAGTGTTATTGAAGTTGATGCAATTTTGTGGATAGATATTTATCTAAAAGAGATCGATACATTGTTGGATTGCTATTAATAATTGTCGTTTAATGACATTTGTCTAGGATTGCTATCTATAATTATATAAGTGCATTGTTGTAATAACTCTCTTTCTAGATAGTATACTTTGGAAAATATAATAAGAAATAACTGAATATACTATAAAAAAAACATATATGTATAGAAGTATAAGATAGTGGGCCCAGAAAATAACTTTACTTTATAATCAAATTCTCAACATCAAGTAAGAAACTTATATACAAAACTCAAAATACAACTGGACAGTAATGTCATTCTCTTCTGCCTCTCGACGTTCCCTCCAACCGCTTCTCATCTACTACCTGCAAAAATAGTCAAATTAACCGAGTGAGTACTAATTGCACAGTAAGTAAATCCGCTATACCATTCTTCTTCCTCCGTTACTCGTATTCTGAATTTCTATCCTTACATCAAACTTCTCTATTCTTCTCTGTTCTTTCTAAAATTCTTACTTCTCACTTACTAACATGTAAGCACAAATAATGAAACTCATTCTGAATAATAGAAATGGCATAATGCATATGCACAAATGCATAAAAGATGCATTTTCTTTTCTATTCTTCTGTTTTCTTTCTTTCTTTTTCTGTGTTTCTTTCTTTCTTCCTGTTTCTCTTCTTTCTTTCTTTTTGTTCTTTCTTTTCTTTCTATTCTTTCTTTGCTTTTCTATTCTTTTCTTTCTTTCTTCTTTTCTATTCTTTCTTCTTTCTTCTTTTCTTGTTTGCCGATCGAACTCGGTTGAGGCATGGATTCGGAACCTTGGTCGTGTGAGTGAGTACAATCCTCATCTACATGCACTTCTTACGAACTGTACAAATTTTTCTTTCTTCTTCTTAGGCCGCTTACTGAAGGCGGCATGCATGTAGGTATGCTCTTCCAGGTACAGTCCTCATCCACATGCACTCTTACGGACTGTACAAATTCTTCGTTCTTACTCTTAAGCCGCTCACTAAAGGTGGCGTGCATGTGGGAATATTCTTCTTCTTGTCACTCACGGGTTTCCCATCGCAACAACCTTCTTTTCTCTTATCTTTCTTTTAGAAATTAGTATTCAATTTCTTTTCTTTTCTGTAGTAATTTTTCTTTCTTTCTCTTTGTTCTTTAGTGTGCTTATATGCATGTATGCATGTAGATGGGCTTTTTCTTGTTATTCTTTCTAAATTCAAATGTTCAAATGCAAGAATGTAATATGGTATGTAAACATGTCATTCTCTGCAATGACTGCTTTATACTAGGATACTCATAGAAATATATCAAGTATAATACATTTATATTAGCAAAAGTAAATGGGCCCAAAATTTTCTTTTATTGCATATAGACATTCTTTATACAAAATAAAACTATCATTTACAAAATGCCATTAAAACAGCGGACAGTGTAGCTATTGCTCTTTGCTTGCCGACGTCCATCTAACCATGTTCTCACCTAGATCCTACAACCACAAAGAAAAACAACGGGGTGAGCACAACATAATGCTCAGTAAGTAAATCCTCTACTCGACTGTCCCCGTAACTCTTTCTCTTAATTCTTTCCTTGCACTTTTTCTCATCTCATTTATTTTCTCTTTCACACAGCTCTCTTTCTTAATTTCTGCTATATGTCACGGCCTCATCTTACTAGAGGCACGGCCGGGTGGAGTTCACACAGCACCAACCCACTCTTCGTGACTGTCGGGTGGAGATCACAAAGCACCAACCCGTTTTTCGTGTTTTTCTCATTCTCTCTACTCTTAGAGTAGTTCATACACAAAGTTCTCTACTCTTTCTCAATGCACAATTAATACATATGGATGGTTCTTCTCCACTAATGCACTCATGAAATGCCAACATGCAATGTTGCAAGAATTAAGGTTTACTACTCATGATTCTCTTAGGCATTTCATCAAACAACTAGTGTGCATACATACACTCTACTTTATCTATAGTTCTATCCCTCCCTTGAACCATCCAAAATGGGAGGAAACTCCCTCACATAACCATAATTCTTGTCATAAAAGAACACTCCTAAAGAACTTACTCAATCTTCTCCAACTTCATCTCAAACTACATCCTCTCATCACATATTCATCACATATTATCACTTCTCATCAATGAAGTGTATTCAACAACCATAAAACAAATAGTCATCTCAACCCAATTTCTCAATAACATAACATATATCATGCATAAATAAATCTCTACTCAAAGGATTTCTCAAATATCAACTTGGATTGGGATTTACTTACCTTGTAATGGAGAAATCTTACTAGCACTTTTCTTTCCTTTAGATTGCTTGTCTCTTCTCTGCTCTTTCTTCAAAATTCCATCTTTGTCGTTTCAATCATTACAATCACACCCCCACTCTAACATATTCTCCATAAAATTCTCTTACATTTTACTCCCCACTTTTCCTACTAACTAAGGATAGAAAGGTCATTTTGCCCCTATGGAATAATTCTCTAGAAACCTCAATACACATTTTATTCGGCTCTTCGTCATGGCGAAGACTCTTTCTTCGCCCCAGCGAAAAATTATAGAACCTACCTCTTTAGTTGCAGAACCTCGTTGCTGCGGCGAAGATTATTCTTCGCCCCGGCGAAGTCTGTAACACAAAGATTTCACCAAGTCTTTACAATTTCAGGGCAACCACTCAACCAAACTAATACATCCATTCAACCAAGGGCCAACCAAACAATATGAACAATATACCAACTCAAATAAGAGCAAAACAATAAACATTAGCTACGTACCTCAAGTGGAGCGTTACATTCTCTACTTTCTGTACCATCTACAAACTCATCTCAAGATAATATGCTATCATAATCATACATGCACTTCACTTTGAAATTTCATCAAACAAGTGGTATGCATAGACAAGCACTAAATTAGCTACACTTCTATCTCCTTTTCTAGCTACCAAAATTTGGAGCACAATTCTATAAAATCAACTTCAAACCTGGCTAGGAAATTCACACTTCAAAATTCTATTCCAACTCCTTCATAACTTCTTCAAACTTCCACCAATTCATCTCATACTAAACACTACTTCT
Source organism: Pistacia vera (assembly GCF_008641045.1). Lineage (NCBI taxonomy): Eukaryota > Viridiplantae > Streptophyta > Magnoliopsida > Sapindales > Anacardiaceae > Pistacia > Pistacia vera. Next base: position 650,879 of record NW_022196722.1, on the reverse strand, counting down.
CATGGTGGAATTCTAACCAACACTCAACATCAATTCTATCAACAATTCTCAACATTCAAACACATAAATGTATATAAAATTTCTCTACACAATTCTTGCTCAAATCATGACTAGGGTTGGATTTACTTACCTCGAACATGAGTAGTTCCACACTAGAATCTCTCTCTTTGGTAGACTTCCTCTTCCTCTTAAACCCTAAGCATATAAACTATAAGAATTCAACACTTTAAAAAAATTAATCTTACATCTTGGTACACGAATCTTACCTTTTGGTGCTTAGGATTAAAAATCTACCAACCAAAATCCTCTAAATTTCCTTGGAAATTTGGTGAAGAAAATTGAGAGAATTGGGGGTGAAGGTGGCGTGTGAGGGAGTAAAGAATGGTAGGGTTTCAATTCTTGAACCCTTTAATATCACATAATTTTACTTATACTTTCCCATTTTGCCCTTGTACTTTCTATGAAATTCCATCTTCGCCTTTTAATCAATTACAATAATGCCCTTATTTCCATTGCATTCTTTATGAAATTCTACTACTTTTCACTCCCCACACTTTCAACTAATTATGGGTGAAATGACAATTTTGCCCTTGAGCAAGGTTTCTAGAATTTTCTTAAAAAATTTTAGAGAGTTCTTGTAATGACTTCTTTCTACTATCATATTCATACAATATATTAATAAAAACACAACTATACTTATCAAAATAGTTGGGCCCAAAAATTTTCTTTACTTAATATATATATTCTTTACATAGTACAGTATCATTTGTACAAAAAGACTCTCAAAACAGTGGACAGTGTAGCCAAATCTCCCTGCTTGCGACGTCCATCCAACCACGTCCTCACCTATGTCCTACAAAAACATAGAAAGCAACGGGGTGAGCACAAAGATGCTCAGTAAGTAAATCCTCTACTCCACTATTCCCATGTATCACTCTTCAATTCTTTCCTTACTCTTGTCACTTTCACCTATTCAATCTCTCTTGTTCTTTCTCTGTTTCTACTGTTCTTTTCTTTCTTTCTATTCTTTCTTTCTCTCTATTCTCATCACCCATGAGGGATATCATGATAACATGTACGGATGAGATGCATATGCACTAATGCAAGGCAATGCTTTTTTCTCTCTTTTCTTTTCTTTCTCATTCTTATTTTTATTCATTCTTATTCTTATTCTTTCTTATTCTTATTCTTTGGCGATCGGTCTTGGTTGATGCATGGATTCAGAACCCTTGGCCATGTGAGTGTACTCTCTCTCGTGTATAGCTCTCATCTGCATGTATTCTCACGGCTATACAAATTCTTTTTCTCATTCTCATTCCGCTCGCTCAAGGCGGAGACCGCTCTTTCACAGCGGTTTACATGCGGGTAATTTCTACACTCATGGGCTCCCATCGCACAACCTATTATCTTTTCTCTTCTTTAGCACTTTTATTCATTTATTCTCTGGTGCTAACTCTTTCTTTCTCTTTATTCTAAGAGAATTAGTTCTTTTCTTTATCTTTATTCTTAGAGTGCTTCTTTCTCATTACTCATATTTCTTTCTTCGATGATTACACATATAACCATATGCATATGGATGGCTCATGCCTAGAATCTTTCTTATATGCACTCATGAAATGCAAATATGCTATGCTGCATAAAGTAAGGTTCTCTACTTCTACTCATGCTTCTCTTAGGCATTTCATCAAACAATATGTGTGCATACATAAACTCTACTCTAACTATAATTCTACTTCTTTCTTAACCATCCAAAATTGGAGTTCAACTCCTTTAAATCATCACACATCCTGCAAAGAAAACACACTTCAAATATTCCTCTCAAATTCTTCTAATTCTATCCATACTTCTACCAAATTTTATCAACACAATCCACCCTTCTCATGGTGGAAATCTCTCAATAAATCAACATTGAACTCATTCATAAATCCATCAACTCATTTCAAACATAAAAACTCAAGCATTAATCACTCTATACATCATTCAATCATGCAAATCACAACTTAGGTGGATTTACTTACCTTATACTCAAGTAGAATCCACTTAAGTTCTCTACTCTTGATGGCTTGATGTTTTCTCTTAAACCTTTAAGTGCTTAGGATCAACTTGTATCAACTTCTAGTCAAAAGCCCTCCAAAAATCCTTGGAAAATTGAATGAAAGCTTGAGAGAATTGAAGGATGGAAGAGGCGGTGGAAAAGAAAGAATGAAAGGGTTTCTAAAGCTAAACCCTTAATATCTCATATTTTCTCCACTCTTTCCCATTTTACCCTCACTCTTTCTTAGGAATTCCACCTTTGCCCTTTAATTCTTTGCAAATGCACCCCCATTTAAACTATTCTCCATGCAATTTCCTTGCATTTCACTCCTCACTTTTCCTGCTAATTAGGGGTAGAATGGTCATTATGCCCCAAAGGAAGAATTCTCTAGAAACTCATAAGAATTTTCAACCGAGTCTTCGCCACGGCGAAGAATTCCAGGGCCTACGTCACCGCAGCGACGAGTCTTCTTCACCGCGGCGAAGTCTACCTTTCACAAATTTCAACAAGACTTCACCAATTTCAGGGCATTCAAGCAATTTCAACACATACACACTTAACTAAGGGCACAAAAACAACTTTAAGAGCAAAATGAGCAAATATGAGTTACGTACCTCAAGCGGGTGTTACAGTTCTTTGCCCTAGCAAAGCTTTTTCTTTGCCTTGGCGAGACATTCCAGAGCATAAATTGCCGCGGCAAACTTCTTTCCTTGCCGCAGCGAAGTCTGTAATTCTAAAAGCACGATTTGGGCAATGTGTACAATGCCGCGGCGGCAAAACTCCTTTGCCGCGGTGAAGTCTGCAAATTCTAATTTTTCAATCTTTCACCTTACAACAAGTAAAACTAAGGGCATTAGAACATAAATAACATACCTCAATGTTGGTGTTACAATTGTATTGACACTGGAAAACTTTCTTCGTATTTAATTGTGTTGGTATTTGGAAGGTCTAAATAACAGGTTATACAAGGGGCGCATGTTCAGTTGTGTATCATCGCAATTTGTTAGTACAATTTTTTAAAGATGCCAAACTATAATATTATTACAAAATGAAGTGGCTTAATTTCTCTTTGAGTTCATATCAGCAAAGCTGCCAAACTATAATATTAATAAAAACATTGAAGCAGTCAATGTCTCTCTCAATTGAAAATTTCAGTATCAGTCTATAAATGATAAAGGTTATGATTTCCATTGTAATAAATCATTTGTTGTGCTGTAATTGTACTGTTATATGATACTTTCAATGTGATATTACTAATAATGGTCAGGATATCAGAATTTTGGTTTAATTATGGGTTAATGCACTTCCTTTTTGATTGATGTGTTCGGTATTATGATGATGTTTGGTATTCTGATGTTTAATGTCATTCTTAATGTAGTGTTTTTGTTAAAGTGTTGATGAAATAAATGGTAAATGGTACTGTTTATGTCACAAAATAATATAAGTTTGTATCAAATGCAACTTAAATAAGAATTACAGCTGTCCACATAAAAGAACTATAAAAAAAAAAAAAAATCCCAGTCATTATTTAATTTTGTTATTGTTGTCATGTTGTTTATTAAGTGTTATTGAAGTTGATACAATTTTGTGGATGGATAATTATCTGAAAGAGATCGATGCATTGTATTTGCTATGTATTATTGTTAATGTGAAGTGTGAGGAGTATTTATCTAAATGTGACCAAGATAAATTGCCGATCAAAATCATGTTTACCAGTGTTCCTAGAAAAGTTATAACAAATTATAAACACAACCAATCATATCGTGATAATGGTTTGGCAATGGAATGTAGACCTCAATGATACCTTATGGATAAATTGTGGATCGTATATTGACTACAACCAACAAATCACCGTATATTTACTACAACCAATTCAATCTGATATATCAATCGTGATTTAAAGATTTGGATAGCTTGAACAATCATAGTTATGGACAATGGTTAGGCAACAGATTCCATACTATTTGTTAGGCAATTTTTTAAAGTTGTTGAACAACAATATCAATAAAAAATTAAGTGGCTTAACGTCTCTCTCAGTTGGTATCAGGCAAGCTACCTAATACTTGGCCTGACTATAAAAATAACATGGGAGTGACTAACATAGGAACAAATGGAATTGTTTATCTTTATGATATATCAAGCTATCCAAATTTCGGCCATCCTTAAATCATGGATAAGTATTCAAATTCATGGTTTAGTAGTGTTCCTAGAAAAGTTGTAACAAATTGTAAATACAATTAATTACATCCTGGTTATGGTTCGGCAATGGAATGTAGACCTCGATGATACCTTGATCTATCAAAATTCCAAGCATTCTTAAATCATGATATCACAGTTGGTATTTGCCCTATCACTATTTTATAGCCAAATTGATGGTTTGACAGTGAAGTTATCGACCACAGCAGGCTTTGAACAATCATAATTATAGATAATGGTTAGGCAACAGATTCCATACAATTTGTTAGATAATTTTTTTAAAGATGTCGAACTATAATGTTAATGAAATAATAAAGTGGCTTAATTTCTCTTTGAGTTTATATCAACAAAGCTGCCAAACTATAATATTATTAAAAAAAATTGAAGCGGCTCAATGTCTCTCTCAGTTGAAAATTTTAGTATCAATCTATAAACGATAAAGGTTATGATTTTCATTGTAATAAACCATTTGTTATGCTGTAATTTATTTAGTATATCAAAGGTGTAGTGTTTGAATCATGGTATTTTATGTGGATAAATTATAATAAACAAAGTGCCAAACTAATCATGCAGCCCGATAGGTTAATACACTTACTTTATAAACTTACTTTTTCATTGATATGTTCGGTATTTTGATGATGTTTGGTGTTCTCATATTTAATGGTGTTAGTCTCTTGATATCATGTTTTGTAGCTTCGCAATTGCTCCTTTTTGACACGTTGGATTTTTACTACTAATAATTTTATAGGTGCGTTGTGTTGACGCTGTAAATATTTATAGATATATATTTATCCAAAATCGATGGGTGCATTGTACTGTTATATGATACTTTCAATTTGATATTACTATTAATGGTCAGGATATCAGAATTTTGGTTTAATTACGGGTTAATGTACTTCCTTTTTTATTGATGTGTTCAATATTATGATGATGTTTGGTATTCTGATATTTAATGTTGTTCTTAATGTAGTGCTTTTGTTAAAGTGCTGATGAAATAAATGGTACTATTTATGTCACATAATCGTATAAGTTTGTATCAAATGCAACTTAAATAATAATTAGAATTGTCCACATAAAAAAATTACAAAAATAAAAAAATCCTAGTCATTATTTAATTTTGTTATTATTGTTATGTTGTTTGTTAAGTGTTATTGAAGTTGATGCAGTTTTGTGGATAGATATTTATCTGAAAGAGATCGATACATTGTATTTGCTATTTATTATGTTTAATGCGAAATTAATGTGAAGTGTTAGGAGTATTATGTGAATCTGAAAGGTTTTATACATAACTCTTGAAATTAATGTGTTTGTTATATATACGTAGTTGTTTAGGTTGTCGTACACGATTCAGAGAAATAAGTAAAGGTACTTGAAAGCATATCATTAGATCTTTGTTCCTCCCCCCCCGCCAAAAAAAAAAAAAAAAAATTGCTAGCATAATTGAGATATAGTTTCTGTTACAGATAATATGATACCTTCAATTGTTTTTATCTTGCTATTGTAATGCTGTATATGTTGGATTATGAATTCGTCTGTAAAAGCTATTAATTTGCATACAATAATATTATAGAATTGTAATAAAGAAATTGACGAACAATATTGTAGTGACAATTGTAAATCAGTAAGTTCTTCTTGGAGTTTAAAATTTTGGTACCGAACAAAAAATTCTGCATACTATTAAATTGTGATAAGAAATATTTATAGTATGAATTAGATTATAAAATTGAAACATTATTTTATTTATTTATAATTGTGATACAACAACATTTGCTTTAGTTGTAAAATCTCGGTTGGGACTCTTTATTGCTTTTATTGAATTGTATTAAGAATGAATTTCTTTTTGCAGGCAAGTCATAACAATGTCTAATACGTTTCTTAAAGATATTGATTAATCAAAAGATGATTGGATAGTCACTGTCAGAGTATCTAGATTGGGGGAATGTAGGAATTTCAGAATGGGTGACGAACTTATGAGCCTTGACATGATTTTGATTGATGAACAGGTATAAAATATAGTCTGAAAATAATGTTAAGACTTTTATTTCTGATTTATACAAGTTTGTTTAAATTTGTGATTTTCATTGGTTTTTTAGAATCAAGTTATTCATGTCTTGATACCAAAGAATAGGATTGCAAAGTTTAAAAATCAGCTTCCTGAAGGGTCGATGTATTTGACCAGACATATAAAAGTCATACCATATGCTCCCTCTTACTGACCCATTGATGGTATATACCATATACAATTTCTCATGATAACGACTGTACAAGAAGTAAAAGAACTGAGAGTTGTTATTCCAAGATATAAATTTGAATTTCCTTGTCTTCATTATCTTCAGAATAGAACAAATGATACAAGGTTATTATCAAGTATAGTTAATTTGAATATTTGTATTTCAAATGTGTGGGAAATATTTTTGTACATCAAATATGATAAATTATATGTAGATGTCATTGGAGTTTGGAATGCAATAGGAGAAATTGAAGAGATCAAGCCAACAAGAACTAAAAAAAAGAGACATCAGATTGCAGATGGCAGAGTAAATTCCTTTGTTAATGTTTTTACATTCTTCTTCCACCTTAAATAATTTACACTAATATTAATTTCAGATAAGCAGTTGGCATTATGTTATGGGGAAAATTTTCTGAAGAAATAGGTGAAGATTTGCAATCAAAGCCAATTGTCATAATAGTTACTTCAACAACTGTTAAAGATTTCCAATGTAATAAAAATATATTACATGAAATTAATATATTTTCAATTACTAACTTATGTTTTTTTCCATACAGGAAGATTATATCTCAATACAACTTCGGCATCTAGAATTTATATAAATTTAGATATTGGGGAGGTGCATTCTCTATAGAAAGAGTATGTGTTTGAGAAATAGTTTTTCAAAGTAATTTCACGGATGGAATCATATTTAAAATTTTATCTACTCTTTGTTATTTCAGAATGGCAATTCTGTGTTAGGAAATGAACGAGCTTATGGCAACGGAAAATAAAAATTTTAGAGCACATATCGTTTCCCATTAAACCAAGATCAGGACACAAATCATACAGTTTATATGTTAAAACAAAATCTATGTTAATATTAACAAATAGAGTAAAGTTTAGAGTTCATACGCGCTTTTGGAGGCTCCTTCAAACTTGTCTCTGGCTGGGTTTGCTACCAATTCAAAATAGAATCAAACCAGCGGTAATCCACACGAAGATAACTTGAAGAGCTAAAGAGGGATTTGCTAGATCCTCTTTAGCTTCAAGAACCAAATCAAGAATCAAGAAATTTTGATTCAACAAAGCAAAGGTGGCATGAGACTTGAGAGGGCTGTGTGTTTTTCTTTTTCTTTCAAGTGAAAAGTGATTGAATGTATTCACCCATTTAATTCACAAAACCTTGCACTTATATAGTGCTCACAAAACCCTATTCCATTAAGGAATAGGCTTGGGCTTCAATCCAAACAGCCCCTATGTCCAGACACTCCCAATCATGATATTTTAATTATTATTATTATTATTTTCAATTAAACTCAATTAATGTATCTGTAGAAATATATTAACATTTAATTAATAATAATAATCCATTTAAATATATGTGTACATATATTTAAATATAATCTCAATTATTTAATTTTAATATCAAATTAAATATAAGCAACAAGCTCAGCAAACTTAATTGCACTTTGAGATTACCAAAATACCCTTTCGCCCTAAAAGACGAAAACGCCTCTTGCACAAACTAATTCTTAAATTATCTTCTTTATGTGTGACCCGTAGGCTCCTTATCATATTAGCAGTGTGTAGTATCACGATTAACACCAATTAATCGTCTCACTACACACAAACCAAGATTGGCCCCTAGCAAGATATCATGGCCACCCGATAAATTCAGATTCAGCGAAGCAACTACCTGTCAACGATATGGTTACCGTGCAATCTAATCCTTTCATCATCTGTTATCTCATCGAGACTGAGGCACAAAAATAGTGTCAACCTCAGTTACTCTCGATATTTATGTATTCAGTTACTGGATCAATGAGCAGAATGATAACTTAGATTAAGCAACAACTCAGTCCCACTGTGGCCACAGTTTTAGTGTCATTGTCATTTACTAAATTGCGTCGTCAGATAACTTCTACCATACCCAGAAGTGATGAATCCTTTGTCGATCCACTATAGTCTTGATACACACCTCGATGCAGCCAATCACTACCGTATTGACAACTATGAATAGAACTGCATTAGGCTGGTGTCAAACTATACCAATCAGTGCACAAGGCGCTCCGGTGATGTGTCTAAGGATCACATGCACCACCATTCGTTAGAGGATTTATTTCATAAACATTGGGGTTACCATCTATATGGAATCATCCGATGGGTCAGTCCAGTGAACTTGCCTACAGCAAGCACCCATGTGTTGCACCAGGTTGTCACCCAACAACCTTGTCAAGTGAGATCTACTACTGCTTTTCGACAGAGTCGTTCAACACTATGATAACCTTACCGTATTATATGTGCCCTTGGTCAAAATAATACTGGGGCTACAGACCTTTCTAGAATGGCCACCATATGTGCTCATAGGGTTCTCACTATCAAGATTTGAAACACTTGATACCCTCGTCATGGTTCTACCATTCTAAGGACATATATCAATACATATAGATATGATTTACATGATATAGAATAAAAATGTCTTTTATTGATCAATGAACATCATTACAAAGAGTCAATTCTACAATAATTGATTGGCTCTAAGGCACCTACTCTAACAATCTCCCACTTGCACTAAAGCCAATCATCCATGTATTTAATACCAAATGACCTCAAGTGTTGTTCATGTTTATGCTGCGACAGAGGCTTTGTCAGTGGATCTACGAGATTGTCGTCAGTATGCACTTTACTGATCTGTACATCTTTCCTCTCAACCATTTCTCTAATGAGATGGAATCGTCTAAGTATGTGTCTGGACTTCTGGTGAGATCTTGGTTCCTTAGCTTGAGCTATTGCTCCATTGTTATCATAATGGACATCTATTAGATCAACAATCGTGGAAACCATACCAAGTTTGGTGACGAACTTCTTAATCCAGACTACCCCCTTGGCCACATGTAATATATTCAGCCTCCATTGTAGAATTTGCTATAGTGCTTTGCTTGGAGCTCTTCCAACTCACTGCACCCCTATTGAGACAATATACAAACCCAGATTGCGAACTATAATCATCTATATCCGTTTGGAAGCTAGCATCACTGTATCCTCGTGCAGTGAGCTCATATTCTCCTCCATAAACCAAGAGCATATCCTTAGTTCTCTTCAAGTGCTTAAGAATGTTCTTGACAACCATCCACTAATGCTCACTTAGATCTAATTGATATCTGCTACAAGTGCTCAAAGCACATGAGACATCAATCTGAGTACATAACATGGCATACATGATGGATCCAATTGCTGCTGCATATGGGATCCTCTTCATCCTATCTCTCTCATCTTGTGTTCTAAGACACATATCCTTAGAGAGATAAATGCCATGTGACATCGGAAGAAATCCCTTCTTGGATTCTTTGATATTGAATCTTTTCAATACCTTGTCAATGTATGTGCTCTGACTTAGGCCAAACAACCTACGCGATCTATCATGATAGATCTTTATTCCAAGGATGGAGGCTGCCTCTCCTAAGTCCTTCATGGAGAAGCACTTGGATAACCAATTCTTTACCGACTGCAAGTTCGGTATGTCATTCCCGATCAGAAGTATGTCATCAACATACAACACTAGGAATGCCACTGCGCTCCCTCTCACTTTCTTGTAAACACAGGGCTCATCTTCGTTCTTGATGAAACCGAATTCTTTTACAGCTTCATCAAAACAAATGTTTAGCTCCTTGAAGCTTGCTTGAGTCCATAAATGGACCTCTGCAACTTGCATACCTTGTCAGCTTGCCCATCAAGAATGAATCCATCGGGTTGTATCATATACACATCCTCTTCGAGGTTTCTGTTTAGGAAAGTTGTTTTGACATCCCTTTGCCAAATCTCATAGTCGTGATATGCAACAATCGCAAGCATAATCTGGATGGATTTAATCATGGCAACCAGCGAAAAGGTTTCTACATAGTCAATACCATGAATTTGTTTGAAACCTTTGGTAACCAGTCGTGCCTTATATGTATGCACCTTGCCATCCATGTTAGTCTTCTTCTTGAAGACACATTTACACCCTATGGATTTTACCCCTTTAGGTGGATCCACCAGAGACCACACTTTGTTCTGGTACATAGAGTCCATCTCAGATTTCATGGCTTCTAGCCATTTAACGAAATTTGGATCTGATATATCGTCTTCGTAGGTTCTGGGTTCATTGTCTTGGTAGACCAGTACATCATCATGTTGAATCACGAGAAAACCATATCTCTTGGGCTCACAGCATACTCTCCCAGATCTACGTAGCTCTTGTGCTACCTGAGGTGGTTAACTTTGATCCACAAATTGTTGAGTAACCTCCTTGCGATGTTCAACCACCTCCTGTGGCACATCTTCCCATCCTTCGTCTAATGTATCTTGCGGTACTAGAACTTCATCGAGTTCTACTTTTATCCCACTTGAACTTCTTATAAAAAATTCCTTTTCTAGGAAGACACCAATACGAGCGACAAAAATTTTGAGCTCTTCTGGGTGGTAGAAATAGTATCTTTTGGTCACCTTCGGATACCCCACAAATATACATTTACAAGATTTTTGGCCTAGCTTCTTCAAAGTTAATTTCTTGACATAAGCTTCACAACCCCAAATCCTTAGATAAGACAAGTTAGGCTTTCGCCCACTCCATAGTTCGTATGGAGTCTTATCTACAAACTTTGACAGCACACGGTTCAAAACGTGAGTTGCGGTCTCTAGGCATAACCCCAAAATGATGCAGGTAGATCACTAAAACTCATCATGGACCTAACCATATCAAGTAAGGTCTTATTCCTCCTTTTAGACACTCCATTGTGTTGGGGTGTATACGGAGGGGTGAACTGTGATACTATCCCACATTCCTTTAGGTATTCAAAAAACTCTAAGCTTAAGTATTCACCTTCTTGATTCGACCGAAGAGCTTTAATACTTTTGCCCAACATATTCTGTACTTCATTCTTAAATTCATTGAATTTATCAAAGGCTTTAGATTTATGTCTCATAAGGTAGACATAACCATAGCTACTGAAATCATCAGTAAATGTAATGAAGTATGAATATCCACCTCTGGCTTCAACTGTTAGTAGACCACATACATCACTATGGATGATGCCTAATAGTTTAGTAGCCCTTTCACCTTGTCCGTGAAAGGAGACTTGGTCATCTTGCCTAAAAAGCATGATTTGCATACCTCAAATGATTGAAAGTCAAAAGGGTCCAAAACTCCATCCCTTTGAAGTTTTACAATGTGAGTGTAATTAACATGACCCAATCTACAATGCCAGAGATATGTCTAATGTCTGGTTTCGATCGCTATGTTTAGCTCTCTTGGTTTCAACATTGAGAATATCTTTTTTTTTTAAATCAAGAACATATAACCCATTATATAACCTTGCAATTCCAAATAGAATACCATTAAAACTAAAGGACAACTATCCATTAGAAATATCAAAATGATATCCTATATTATCCAAAGTGGATACTGAAATAATATTTCCAGAAATAGAAGGTACATAATAACAGTTATGAAGTTCCAATAGCTAGCTCGAAGGCAAAGAAAAACAATAAGTTCTTACAGCCAATGCAGCCACATGTGCTCCATTTTCAACTCGTAGGTCCACTTCTCCCTTAGCGAACAATCTACTCTGCCTTAGTCCCTGCACAGCAGTGCAAATGTGAGTACCACATCCTGTGTCAATAACCCAAGATGTTGAAGGAGAGAAGTTAATCTCAATCATGAACATACCTAAAGTCGAAGCCTCTAACTTCTTCTTACTGGTGAGGAAAGCCTTGCAATGCTTTCTCCAGTGGCCAGGCTTGCCACAATAGAAGCAAATTACTTTCCTACCCTTCCCAACACCACTCACAAGCTTAAGAGCACCCTGTCTTTTAGGTTTGGACTTGGGTTTGGCTTTGGCCTTTCCCTTGCCTTTACCCTTTCCTTTATTGGCAGCAACTAGTAAAACAGGTTTGGACTTTTTCATGTCTTGTGCTATAGTCCTCAGCATGTTCAAAAGCTTTGACAAAGGTTTCATCATCATGTTCATATTGAAGTTCATAATGAACGATGCAAAAGAATCAGGTAAGGATTGCAGAATTAAATCCACTTGTAATTTTGCATCCAACCCAAACCCCAAAGTCTCAAGCCTTTCTATATGCTTTATCATCTTAAGCACATGAGGGTCAACTTTGATTCCCTCAGTCATGCGACTTCCAAATAGTGCTTTCGACACTTTGTACCTCTTATGTTGAGCATTTCCTTCGAAAAGTCTTTGAGGTGCAGAATAATGGCAGTAGAGTCCATATTCTCATGCTGTTTTTGTAGCTCAGGTGTCATCGATGCTAACATTAGGCATTGAATGCCATCAGCATCATCAAGGAACTATTGATAAGTATCCTTTATTTTCTGAGTGGCATCAGGACCAAGCTCAACCATGTCTGGCTTATCAAGGATATATAATCTCTTTTCGGAATTCAGTATAATCCAAGGATTACAATACCAGCCTGAGAAATTGGGTCCATCCATCTTGTACTCTTTCTTGATTATCGATCGAAGTTCATAATGCTCATTTTGGTGAATCTATAATTGCAGAAAAGTAAAAGTCATTATAATGTTCATTAATGTTTAATATGGTCTTTCATTAAACAATTCTCCTACTATTTTACTCAAGTCAGTAGCCCTCACTATTAACTCGGGAAAGCTCATTGGCTTTCCTAGTGGACTGAGATCTCATCTGGCCCATTTCAAACCTTTGCTTTGGCAAACAAGCCAAAATGGGTTGATTAGGTAGGCCAACAAACTTAATCTACACTAATTGATAGCTCCTATTATCAACATCAAATGTAAAGCAAGCCAACAAGCCAATCACACAATCCAATGGCCTAACCATCATCCTCAAGTGTGGTTCTCAATATCACTAGAGTAGACACTACATGTCGCCACGTACACAACATGTGTACTTCTCTATTATGCCTATGACGTGTTTATCAACCTTCGCTTTAGCGAACTAGCAAAACTATCATTTTAAGTCAACCCATCACCATTAAAGAAAACCCCAATGAAGTTTAACCTCCCACTGGTAGAAGTGTACCCTTCGCTTTGGCAAACAAGGTTCCAACGAACAGTGGTTTGATTAAACCCATGGTGATGGAAGTCTTACGTGACTTAATATACTTTATTCAATTGTTTTTATTTTAATGTCTCACCAGATTATTATCCTTGTTAGAATGACATTGTTTGGCATGTTGTTGAACATTCAACCTTAGCATGCATTCTAAACAAAATATAAATGTGCCGGTACATGGCCCAACTAAAAACCAATTTCCTCGAGCCTAGAGGAACTGGTGGGTCACTTAGGGATCCTATAATAAATATCTTGAGTCTTCAAGTATGATTGCCTCGTCCCTGCTCCGTCTTCAAGTACATTACAAAACATCATACTAAATTTACAATTAAATTAATCTCAAACTAATTTTACATCAATAAATTTAGAAACCTCGATTTACATTCGAGGGGTGAGATGAGAAGAGAAAGTACATCGGGAAGCGAAATAAAGGCAAGACACGCAGGCCCAATTTTAAAATTACAACCATACATACCCAAAAATAATTTAGAACATTCACAATAAGTCATAAGGCTCATGTACCGGGCACCATGCAATATTCAAAAAAGTACATTGCATACAATCAAAAACATCAATTTTTTAATTAGGTGGGTGAAATTATTAAATTACCCTCTTAAATGTGCAGAATGGTTATTGGCTTTATAGGTTCTAAAAACTGCAGTTCGGTCCCTCACGAAAAACACAAAAATGGGACTGAAACATTATTGCCGCAACAAAGTTTTATTTCGCCATGGCGAGATTCATTGTTTCGCTTCTCGCCGTGGCAAACTCTGCAGATCAATGAATCACACAATTCGTGTTTTTTGCAGTTTTTTGCGTAATGACGGGTATCCAAATCGAATTGAACGCACAAGCATTCGATCAAGATACCAACCAACCAATATAACATCTATCAACACATTATTAAACCAATTGATCAATCGAATCATTCATTTAAAAAACAGATTTTGTAGATTTAACAGAATAACATGTTATCAATCAAATACATGCTGTAAATCATACATTAAATTGTAAAATCTAGTAGCTAGGCTCTAATACTACTATTAGGAAACGAACGAGCTTATGGCAGCGGAAAATAAAAATTTTAGAGCACAGATCGTTTCCCATTAAACCAAGATCAGGGCACAAATTATACAGTTTATATGTTAAAACAAAATCTGCAGTAATATGAATAATCAATGTAAAGTTTAGAGTTCATACACATGTTTGGAGGCTCCTTCAAACTTGTCTCTGGTTGGGTTCGCTACCTATTCAAAATAAAATCGAACCAGCGGTAATCCACACGAAGATAACCCGAAGAGCTAAAGAGGGATTTGCTAGATCCTCTTTAGCTTCAAGAACCAAATCAAGAATCAAGAAATTTTGATTCAACAAAGCAAGGGTGGCATGAGACTTGAGAGGGCTGTGTATTTTTCTCTTTCTTTCAAGTGAAAAGTGATTGAATGTATTCACCCATTTGATTCACAAAACCTTGCACTTATATAGTGCTCACAAAACCCTATTCCATTAAGGAATAGACTTGGGCTTCAACCCAAACATCCCTTATGTCCAAACACTCCCAATCATGATATTTTAATTATAATTATTATTATTTTCAATTAAACACAATTAATGTATTTACAGAAATACATTAACATTTAATTAATAATAATAATCCATTTAAATATATGTGTACATATATTAAAATATAATCTCACTTATTTAATTTTAATATCAAATTAAATATAGGCAACAACCTCAACAAACTTAATTGCACTGTGAGATTACCAAAATACCCTTTCACCCTAAAAGACAAAAATGCCCCTTGCACAAACTGATTCTTAAATTATCTTCTATGTGTGTGACCCGTAGGCTCCTCATCATACCGACAGTGTGTAGTATCACGATTAACACCAATTAATCGTCTCACTACACACAGACTAAGATTGGCCCCTAGCAAGCCATTATGGCCACCCGATAGATTCGGATTCAGCGAAGCAACTACCTGTCAACAATATGGTTACCATGTAATCTAATCCTTTCATCATCTGTTATCTCATTAAGACTAAGGTACAGAAATAGTGCCAACTTTAGCTACTCTCGATATGTATGTATTCAGTTACCGGACCAATGACCAGAATGATAACTTAGATTGAGCAACAACTCAATCCCACTGTGGCCACAGTTTTAGTGTCATTGTCATTTACTAAATTGTGTCGTGAGATAACTTCTCTCGCACGCAAGAGTGATGAATCCTCTATCGATCCACCATAGTCTTGATACACTCTTCGATGCAGTCAATCACTACCGTATTGACAACTCTAAATAGAACTGCGTTGGGCTAGTGTCAAACTACACCAATTGATGCACAAGGCACTTCGGTGATCTCAAGTCTAAGGATCACATGCACCACCATTCGTTAGAGGATTTGTTCCATAAACACTAAGGTTACTATCTATATGGAATCCTGCGGTGGGTTAGTCTAGTGAACTTGCCTATAGCAAGCACCCACGTGTTGTACCAGGTTGTCACCTAACAACCTTGACAAGTGAGATCTGCCACTACCTTTCGACAGGGTCATTCAACACTATGATAGCCTTACTGTATTATCTGTGCCCTTGGTCAAAATAATATTGGGGCTACGCACGTTTCTAGAATGGCCACCATTGGTGCTCATAGGGTTCTCACTATCAAGATTTGAGACACTTGATACCCTCGTCATGGTTCTACCATTCTAAGGACATATATGAATACATATAGATATGATTTACACGATATAGAATAAAAATGCATTTTATTGATCAATGAACATTATTACAAAGAATCGATTCTACAATAATTGATTGGCTCTAAGGCACCTACTCTAACATTCTGCCAATAATTCAATTACAAAAAAAGATTTTGAATCAAGTTCCGATTAAGAAGGAAATGTTTGAGAATAGAACATCACTCAAGCATGTTACCAATCTCGTGTGGCATGATGTTGATGAGGTACATTATTCACTAAAATGTTAAACTGATTATTATAACATAGTTTGTGAACGAAAATTACAATTGTATAGGCGATGGAGGATACAATTAAGGCCAAGATAACCGAAGTTGATGATAGATATGGTTGGTGTTACAATTCCTGCACCTATTGCAAGAAGAAAACCTTTGATATTAATACATATTTATATTGTGACAAATGCAACAAGGAACTAAAATCTCCTTAGATGACATATATCATTGTTTATTTTTTACTGTTTATATTTATGTATTGTCAATGCAATAAGAAGTATATTCAATTTCAGACATTTATTTGTAACAATGTTTAGTAATGTTATAACATGTACAAGGTAGAAATGAGAGTGTCAGATTGAACTGCTGAAGCAACTTTTATATTGTTTTGATACTATAACCCAGAGATTGGTTGGGTTATCATGTTCTCAACTGTTGAACAAACAAGATAATGATCAAAAGAATATCCCAAAAGTTTTAAGTGACCTGTCCGGACAAATGTTCATTTTCAAAATCAAGTTGAGAATTATGAATTTGACGAAAGGATACGAATCTTATACTATCACAAAAATTTTTCCGATTGATGAGAATCTTGAGGATGAATATAAGTTACGAGAATTGCAAAAGGTCAATATAATTTTTATTCTTAGATAGTTAATTTTCATAATATTGAAGTGATATCAATGTTTTGTAAAAAAACAACAAGCAAATAATGGAGAATATGGATCACAATCATCGATGTCAGACATGACTAAATACGAAATACTGACACTAAAAATCAAAGATGCCTCTAGAAAAATGGTGGCAAGAGTTGAACCTAATGATGCTAAAAATGTTAGAGTAGATGCCCTAGAGTCAATCAATTATTGTAGAATTGACTCTTTGTAATAATGTTCATTGATCAATAAAAAGCGTTGTATACTATATCGCGTAAATCATCATTGTATGTATTGATATATGTCCTTAGAATGGTAGAACTGTGATGAGGGTATCAAGTGTTTCAAATCTTAATAGTGAGAACCCTATGAGCACATAAGGTGGCCATTCTATAAATGTCCGTAGCCTCAGTATTATTCTGAAGTAAGGGCACAGATAATACGGTAAGGCTATCATAGTGTTGAATGACCCTGTCGAAAGGCGGTGACTGATCTTGCTTGTCAAGGTTGTTTAGTGACAACCTGGTGTAACACATGGGTGCTTGCTATAGGCAAGTTCACTGGACTGACCCACTAGAGGATTCCATATGGATGGTAACCCCAGTGTATGGAACAAATCCTCTAACGAATGGTAGTACATTTGATCCTTAGACTTGAGATCACCGGAGCGCCTTGTGCACCAATTGGTATAGTTTGACACTAGCCTAACGCAATTCTATTCAGAGCTGTCAATATGGTGGTGATGGTACATTAAGAAGTGTATCAAGACTATGGTGGATAGACAGAGGATTCATCACTCCGGGTACGGGAGAAGTTATCTCACGGCGCAATTCAGTAAATGGCAATGACACTAAAACTGTGGCCACAGTGGATGAGTTGTTGCTCTATCAGTTTATAATACAGGTCATTGGTCCAGTAACTGAATACAATATCGAGAGTAACCAAGGTTGACACTATTTCTATGCCTTGATCTCATCGAGATAACGGATGATGAAAAGATCGGATTGTACAGTAACTATATCGTTGACAGGTAGTTGCTCGCTGAATCCGAATTATTGGGTGGCCATGATGCCTTGCAGGGGCCAATCTTGGTCTGTGTGAAGTGAGACGATTATTGGTGTTATCGCGATACTACACTACCGGTAGATAGGAGCCTACAGGTCACACACATAGAAGATAATTTAAGAACCGTTTAGAAGAAGGGTGTTTTCGTCTTTAGGCAAAAAGGTATTTTGGTAATCATAGTGCAATTAAATTGCTAAGGTCGTAGCCTTATTTAAGTTGATATTAAAATTAAATAAGTGAGATTACATTAAATATATGTTCGCAATATTAAATAAATTATCATTATTGTTAAATATATATATATATATATATATATCTATATAGTATATATATATATATATTGTAAATATATATTAATTGAATTGAATTGAGATAATGATAAATTAAAATTAAAATATATTAAAGGGGATGTTTGGATACAAGGGGTGTTTGGGTTGGAGCCCAAGCCTATTTCATGATGGAATAGGGTATAGTGTGCACTATATAAGTGCACACTTTGTGAAATAAATTAACTTTCTCATTCATTTCATTGAAAGGAAAAATTCTAGCCCCTTAAACACTCTCACGCCAGTTTCAATTTTTTGCTTAAATCAAATTACTTTGATTTTTCTTCTTGGTTCTTAAAGGCTAAAGAGGATCTAGCAAATCCCTCTTTAGTTCCTTGAGGTTATTTTCGTATGGACTACACCGGTTCGATCCTACACTTGGGTCGGTAGCGAAATACACTTAGAGACAAGTTGGAGGAGCCTCCAAACGTGCGTATGATTTCTTAAACTCTAAACTAAAATCTGCAGATTCTTATTTAATATATATAAACTGTAAATTTGTACATAGATCTTGGTTCTAAGTAATGATCCATGTTGTAAATGTTTAGTTTTTCTGCTGCGTAATTGGATCGTTTCCTAACAAAAAACAGGATAGACAATTCTTGTACAAACATGTTAGACGCATTGAAAGAGAGGGAACGAGGAAATGAGCAGAAAGAAAGTGACGATGAGAATTTTAAAAGCAGCAGTAGGGGTTACAAAAGCAATCCCAGAAAAAAGTTGAGGTCTTGATAAAGTGATCATATCACATTTGATAGATTAAGTATATAATGTAATTGGGACTTCGTTTGTGAAAATGATTTATCTTGATGGATGGATGCCAACACAAATAAATATAACATTAAACCACAATTAGTACAAAACAGTGAATAAACTATTTCGTGTAATATATATATCGCACCCTTCACTTAGGAATAACAAAATTGAGCCTTTGAGTCTATGAACAATCAAGTTGAATGGTTGGAATATGAAATATGATCAAATTATATAACGCGTAACAACAAAAGAAATGCAAAAATGTCATTAATAATCAGGTATAATTCTATATTCAAGATATTGTTTACTACAATCTATTTCGTGTAAAAATATATACATATATATCGCACCCTTCACTCAGGAATAACAAAATTGAACCTTTGAGTCTATGAATAATTAAGTTGAATGGTTGGAATATGAAATATGATCAAATTATATAACGTGTAACAACAAAAGAAATGCAAAAAATGTAATTAATAATCAAGTATAATTCTAGATTCGACGTATTGTTTACTACATTTACTATAAAATGTTATGGTTTAGTTTTTATATGTTGAGCCGAAATAGATAATGAATTACTTCATAGATGTTACTGTGAAAGAATTAAATGTATGTTGTCCCCTCAAATTCATGTGATTTTATGTCTATTTATTTATGGGATTAGATTTTTTTGAATTATAGTTTATTGATAGTAATACATTATTGAGGAAATACAATTTTTTAAGATAAATTATCGCAAAATTAATAGTTCGATATACTTTTATATCTGAAAAATCTTTATTTAAAAAAATAAAAAATAAAAATGAAACTATGAAATTTTGAATCAATTATAGTTTTCAAATTATTAAAATTTTTGTTACTGTTTTAAATGAATAAAATAAGTATAACATATGTTTGTGGTTGGTCCGGTAATAGGACCATTCTCCATTTAATTTTAGTAAATTTTTCATTAATGTTAATGTAGATGTGAGTATGTCTGGCGGGATTGCCGAAATAACTTTTATATTGTTTGATATAGTAATCCAGAAGTTAATTGGATTATCATGTTCTCAGTTATTAAACAAACAAAGTTTTTGAATAAACTGTGTGAACAAATGGTTGTTTTGAGAACTAGACTGGAGGTTACTGATTTTAAAGAAATATATGAATCATATATTGTGAGAAAAGTTTTAGTAGACAATGTCAAACTTGAAAATTATTATAAGTTACAAAAATTATGAAAAATCAGTATAAATTTTAAGTTTAAATAGTTGATCACAATATTATTTAGGTAATATTAAATACCATGCACAATTCACTACGAAATACTGACATTGAATGTCAAAAACATGTCTGTAAATATAGTATTAATTGTACAAGCTGATGATGCTGAAAATATAATTAGACCATTTTTATACAAACATATTAGGGGCATCACAAAAGAGGAAAAGAACTATAAAAAGCAATCCAAAAGAAACAACATAACATTGCAATATTCATGTAAAAAAGCTAACCAAACGTTTTTTAAGTTCACATAAAAACTATAAAAGCAATCCAAAAGAAACAACATAGAAATTTTCATAAAGTATTCATTTCATATGGAATAGATTAAATACATAAAAGAATTGGGTCTTCATTTGTGGATATTCTTTCTGTTGCTCGATGGGGGTCTACTCCTGCGACGAGGTTGATGGTCATGCGCTAGTTGAGAGGATACATTGACTATATCTTGAACTTCTATTGAATTTGCTAGCAAGACTATGTTCTTCCATTTTTTCATCAATTCCAAACATAATCCAATGTACTTCTTTGTCTGCAAGCAAACAAAATAAACACAATTTTTCTGATCTTCTCAAGTGTTCAAATTCATTTCACCAATTTCATATATAAAATATAGTTTGTGGAAAGACATATTATTTTGCTATAAAAATATTTTGAGTTTATAAAAGTGATACAACACTGCTTCAAGTTTTCCAAATGCATTTTGTAGCTTCAAAGCTAACTGATAATTTTCTTCTGTTAAGGTTTCAACCTGATTTTGAGTGAAAACAAAATCATTAAAATCATTAACAGTACTTAAATAGATATAGCATTTGAAATCATCTAGAAAAGCGAATCATATTCTACTAGAATCTTTATACATTCTTTTTAAATTTCTCTTCTTATTTAAGCTCTTCTTGAAACTGTATGTATATATAACTATCAATCTCAACTTTTTTTCATATAACTTTTATACGTTTTGTATACTCTCTTTATCTCTTTTACCTTTAATTGGTTCGATAATGGTTGGAGAAGAGGAGACCTAAAACAGATTTTGAGCGACATCGACCACAATGTTACCGATATAAATACTGCAAAAACAAAAATAAAAAAGGCATGCATTTGCTGGTCGAGGTCATGAATTCTATAGTCACTGTTGTTTTGGATTTGAAAGAAAAGGATACTTTGCTTTTTGCAAATGAGGAGGGACTTGGAATGGGAAGGCGTCAAGAGAGAAGGTAATACAAATTTTGTGTAATATAAAACTAAACAAAAAAGATTATAAATTCTCTGTTATTTGTTGACTTATTTATTTGGAATTCAACTTTATATTATCCTATTATTTTTATATATATGCAGTTATAATGCAATTTGTCTTTCTAGCATTTTAAATATTTATTTAAATTCATTCTTTTTTTTAACCTGTTGGTGTGGCAATGGGTGTCAAACAAAAGAAGTTCAAACAGATACTACCCAATGTTCATAGCAACATAGAAAATCTAAATGGTGCAAGAGAAAAATGCAACAATATGATTGATGCTTTATTTGAAATGGTGGATGATGTTAAGCTTATTGTTACTGATGTTAAGACACAGGAGTATTCGATCAATCTCAAATCGAAATGTTCTGATCAGATGACTATAGAATTTGGACCTACACAATTTGCTGAACCTTGGTAAATATATAAAGCAATGCATGCATATATTTTGATATTAAAATATATTAAACAAATCTATGTTCTCATATAAATTGTTTTTTTTTTTTTTTACTGTTTGAAATTATTTTATATTGGTTAAACAATAGATTCACAATATTGTAATACCAGTATTTCAATATTTGCTAATACAATCCAAATTAACATTATTAAGAGTGTACCAGTCATTAACCAACTATAGCAATTACAATAGCTCTACACAGTTCATTAATAATATATCAGGGAATATTTTTACAACTACAAACATGAACCACTATAAAATGTAACCCAATGAACACCATCACCATCGTTCAACACAATCCCTGTTGACATCAAAAGCTCACCAATTCGATTCATATCAATACCCTTCTCATTATTCTTCTTAAAGTCAATCCCGCATTTGCGCAACAACTCCACCAAATCACTTGCAAACCACAACTAGGTAAATTTCCTTTCTCGTCCGAAAACGTTAGCCCCAATTGAATCAATTTCAACATATCGACATTATCTTTCAACGTCTTGCAGTTATAATTGTTTATATTCTTAAAAGTCCCAGTCAGACACAAACAACACCAAGAAACTCAATATCCATGGCTACGTAACTATACATAATTCCACTTCTCTCCAAACATAGCATAAGTAACAAGAAACCTCAAAGTCTGATCTAAGTTACCGTTGTTACCACAAACGTCGGTGTTTCAATCCTCTTTTACCAGATCTCTCTCTTCGTCTTCCAGAATCAAAATCTCTAAGAAACTAAAATCTTCATTAGGAAATCTGAACTTAAATGCATCACAACAGACTTCTCGAGTGTTCAAGAACATACGTGAGAAAACATCAAAAGCTCCATCTCTTTCCTTTTCAACTACAACAAGGGTAGATTTCAATTTGCTATTGCAGTCCAACAATTCTTTCTCTTTTCTTTCAAGAATATCATTTTCTAACTTTGCATTTGAACATGATTATTCAATAACTGATAATTTCTTCTTATGAAACCCCAATTCATTCATAGTTTCTACCATCTGTTTCTCTAAATCCATTATTTCCTCTGTGATTTTGGCCTTACAAACAACAAATTTTTTTTTGTTTGTTTTCAAATTTGCAATGACTTTATCAAAGGCCTACCATCGCCTCCTGATTTCCAAATATGCCTTCATTCTCTGTTCCAGAAACATGTCAACAACAACAACAATGATATAAAAAAAACAATAAACTAAAAGTAAACCAAATTCATCAATTTTAAATCACAGAATTCACCTCTTTTGATGTAAGTTCTTCAAGATCTTTTTTAGACATTGTCTTTAAACTGTTGGGAGGAATTGAAACTTGAGCTTCCCCATCACACACCTTTTTAGGCTTACTTTGCCTAATCAGTGGTAGCTCTTCTATATCTTCATCTTTATGTTCAATTTCAAATGTAGATGGTGCCATAGAAACAGGGCCTATCAATTTGAGCGTTGAAGTTGATATTGAAGCTGTTGAATTTGGGGAAGCTTTTATCCACTATAACCAGGGGAAAAAAAAATCTACATGAGAAATTGTTAATAAATAAATGTAAACTGATCATATAAAAAATTGCAATACCTCTTTTGAATTGAAGAATCAAGTATTTCTCCAACATATCGAAAACATCAAATATTTGTTGATTGTGAATAAAATTCTCCAATGTCTGGATGCCAAATTCATTCACATGTATTTTATCAAGATTGTGGTAGGGTATTTTAGCTTTTGTCCATTCTGTGGGTAATCCACCCCAACCTTTTTTGTAACCCAATAGAAAATATCTATCATTCCATCCACGCACTTTATTTGATAATCCAATTAACAATCCTCGACCTTTTCTACCCTCGATAAAATAGAACAGACTATTCGGCCTCTTTTTCAATGCATAGGAGTAGTTAAAAATATAAAACATGGGTAGATCATCATGCATCAAACATAGAGCTTCAAAACCCAAAAATATTTTCTAGGCATTAGGATGGAGCTGATTAGGTGTAACGTTATAAGAATCATGACTTCTTCGACAAACGAAAAGAAAAGAGGAACAAGACCACACTAGAGAAAAATTTCAAAAAACGTGAAAAACCCAGGCGAGGGATGCGAATCTACAAAAAAATTAAAACCATTGCATGGTAATAAATTGAAATCATTGCTGATATTGTAATGTTTTCAGAATTACAAAAGATCAACATAGGTAATTGTGCTAGGAATTTCTATAAGCGACATTGTCAGACAGAAAAATGAGATGCAAATAAAACCCAATAAGAAAAACTAAAATTACCCTCAAATTGTTGGATAATGTAAGTAAAAACAGAGTTGAACTCAATAAAAACAATAAATTTAGTCAGTAAAGTAATGTAATTAAGTTTGTTGATACATACGAAAGCTTTTGAAGTGCAACCGTGATTATAGAATCAACGGAAAAAATGCCCTTAATCCCTAATTTGCTTTTAAGGACGATAAACATGTTAAACGGCAACGTTTTAACCAAGCAGAAGATATCCAACTCTGAATATAATTACACCTGATAAAAAACTTATTGTAGTCATTTAAAACAGAAACAAAATATTTAAATAATTTAATAACTATAATTAATTATGAACTTCATGGTTTCATTATTGTTTAAAAAAAAATATAAAGATTTCACGATATAAAACTATATCGAACTATTAATTTCCTAATGATTTATTTTGTAAAATTAATTTGCTCATTAATGTATTGCTCTTAATAAATTGCAAGTGAGATGAATCTGATCCTATAAATAAATGGTGAGTTATAATGCATGGCATTTATAAATATATATATATATATTATGTGAATTTCAACTGACTCATACATTGTATATGTTATAGAATATTGTGTTTGACTGGTTATTGAAATTAATAACATATATATATATATATATATATAGAGAGAGAGAGAGAGAGAGAGAGAGAGAGAGAGAGATTTATCTGAACGTTAGACTGTTGTTATCTTATGTATGGTGTGTTTGATATACTTTAAGGTTTAGATTTTCCTTTTTCTTTATATCATACTGCTTTCATTTCTTAAATAATTTATGCATCATAATATTTGTATGCTTCTTACTAATGTATTTCTCTTACATCTTTATTTTATTGTTCGTTAATGTAGATATATACAATTGGATGAAACGACTGCTCCTTGTAGTTATAGTATAGTTCCTATTAAAAGTGATGAATTTATTCTTTCTGTGAACTATTTTTGTACAATTGTTAAATTGAATATTGATTGTGATATCAAATTCAAATTACTCAAGTTTTTTAATACAGGTGAATTTGACGATTTTAATTTTTGAAAATAATTGTATAAATTCTTGGAAAAGCAATAAAGTACAAATTGAAAACCTCCTTGTTCATCATAATTTTTCATTAGAATTGCAATCAATTAAGATTTTCATGAGATCAAAATTTAATTGATAAACCACTTATTTATATATAATGGGTATGTAGAATTGTGACGAGTTAATTAGAATACCACAATATAAGTATAACTGTAATAGATGCAAGTATCTTTTTGGTTATAATGTCAGAGTCAAAGTTATTCTCAGTTGTCAAATCAACAAATGCATGATATACTTTTGGTAGACCATTGCCGAACCAACAATTTATTCATAGTTATAATAATAAATGTCTCCTTTGTTTGGAAATCTCTTTGTTGCCAAACCATTTTTTAATGCGTGGCTGTAACAGATGAAGCTCTATTTCAGTTCAAATCTGTTGCAAAACCATAACATTCTATGCTATAAAGTTTTAATAAAACATTTGTTGATCCATAAATTTACATAAAAAAAAACTGTAGTAAATCATTTGTTATCAATTTTTGCATACAATTATAATAATTTTGACTCAACAAAGCTAAAAAAAAAAGAATGCAATTAACAGAATATATTTTTTGTTTTGGTCAGGTACAAGATTGTAAGATGGTTCTTATAGATCAAGATGCAGCATCTATACAGTCATATATTCAAGAATTATATTTGCAAGCAATTGAAAACTATAAATTGGAATATGATTCTGGAAAAATAAATATCGTTGATTTGAGAACAGAAGTATGCAAGGAGAATAGAGAATTGAGAATGTTTATATGGAACAAAAAAATGCCTAAATTTCCAAAGCCAATCAGAAAGTCAATCTCCAAAAAGAAAAAAGGTATTTAATATTAGAACTTCATATAACTATTATCTAGAGAGTAAACAAGTTCAGTCTATATCTTTGTTATTTTAGTTATTTATCAACTATAAATTGGTGTTTTGACGTATGAATTTCACAGCAAAATGATCCATAATAAACTTCCGAACAAAAATAACTAGCTTATTTATTTTGGTATAGTCATACAATTATTTTGTATATTACATGGTTGTCAATACTTTTTTTATAGATACGAAATAATTGTTGAGCAAATTAATTTATGTTTTCTTTAATGAGATAATTTGTTGTGTAGGGTTTAGGGTTTAGGGGGAATTTTTTTCAATTTTTTTCTCTCAACTCGTGGTTGCTGCCGGTACTTTGTCGGCTTATTCCCGACGCGTCCGGCATCGGAATCCAGCGATCCAACCATCTTTGGAAAGCTTGTTCAACCCTCTTTTTAGTCGTTCCATCACTGCCCAGTTTGGAGGTCCTGGTCGTCGGGATTTGTCCGTTGAATTTGATGAAAACTGCACATCTGGATTTTCTTCGCAGTGGGTTTTTTCAATCGGGAATTGCAATGGAGTGCCAATACTGACTCATCCGGGCAAGATTGACAATCCCCACATCTTTTTGCACCTTGTTGACCTCTGGTTGCCGGAAAAACCCACTGTTTTTTCACAGGAATGTGTGGTTTGGGTTGGGTTTTTATGCCATTCCGTGGACCTGTTTTGGTGTGATTTTCTACAGTTTTTTCTTCTTCGTTTCTTGCTGGTTTTGATTTTGCAGATTCGTGGAAAATTTGGTTGCATTCTGATCGAGTTTTGATCGTGCACGCAAGGTGTTCGACAAAAGTCTACAACAAGCCTTGCACTCCTGCACGCGCGCGGCCAGCTGCCCAGCGCGCAGCGCGCGCGACCAGCACCCAGCGCCCAGCGCGCCTAGTGCTAGCCCTTCCCTTTTAGCCCTCCCGACCACATTCCACTTTCCAACACCAAAACCTCTTCACCCCAACCACTGATTCACAAATCCCCGCTCTTACAAACTCTGAAACTCACCAAAATCACACTTTTTTTTCCTGCCACCAAGTGTTTGACAAAATGTCCGAACCAAACCCCTCACACCCAAATAACACCATGCCGCCCCCAACCCAAGCCAAAACATTAAACACTGTCTCAACCAGCTCCCAGCAGCCACAAACTTCCGGGAATTCGAGGAAATCTTTATGGATTGGGGATTTGGAGCCATGGATGGATGACAAGTATTTGTTATCCGTTTTCTCAAATGTGGCGATTCAAGGAGCCAAGGTTTTTCATCACAAAAACTCTTCCTTTGGTTTTCTAGAGTTTGAATCCAATGATATTGCAGGTTTGTCTTTGCAATCGTTTAATGGCTTAAAAATGCCGAAGTCTAAAAAGGTTTTCAAGCTCAATTGGGCATCTTCTGAGCCCCATGAAAAAAAGCCAGTCCCTAAGCCAAAAGAGCAGGAAAGTATGGGAAAGAGCACATCAAAAGTGTCCTCCACTTGGGCGGACAAGGTTAGAGTGACAGAGGTCGGGTCCCATTTCACCCTTGAAGCTGTGGACCTTGATATTAAGGATGACATCTTACATATACCGGATGATGTTATTGATGACAATGATGTTGAATGGCTTCACTGTATTGTGGGTTATTTCTTGGGGTATTCTATGCCATTTCATGTTATTCGCTCAATTGTTTCCAGCATGAGCTGCGGGGTTGGAAGATGTTATGTCCACTGGTACTGGCTTCTACATTTTCAGATTTAGGGATGAGGATGCGGTGCATTCAATCCTTGAGAGAGGCCATGGATGTTTGGGGGTAAGTGTATTATTTTGCAACAATGGCATGCTCAGTTTACTTTTGATAAAAGCCGCATCTCTAGAGTTCCGGTATGGGCTCGTTTGCATGGTTTGCCTTATCCTTGTGGTCCCACAAAGGACTCTGCAGGTTTCCTCTATGGTAGGTCGACCATTGTCTAGTGATAAGACAACATCAGAGCGGACCCATTGGATTTGCTCGGTATGTGTTGAGCTAGATGCTGTAAAGCCTCTGAGACGTCATATTCAATTTCAGTGCTGGTTACCTGCAGAGCCTATTCAGATTACAGTGGAATATGAGTGGACCCCTAAGAGGTGCCCAAATGCTGTGTTTTGGTCATGTTTGTCACCAACCAGAGGTACCTACTACAGCTATAGCTCAGGGTAGAATAAGATAGTTACTAGTTTCCAAAGGCACCAGGGAAAGCAGTGCAATCTGAGAACTGCGAGTCTTTGAATCAGCCAGCCACTATTGATCCCATTAGAGAGAGAGCCGGAGGAGGAGAGGGATGTTTTAGTGCCATCTATAGTTTCAGTTCCGAGTACAGTTAGAGTTAGGGATGCTTCTTTGGCTTTGGTCCCGTATCAGCAGACTGTTCTGCTAGCAGAGGTGAATTTTCTAGCTCTGAATCGGGGTCGGAACCTGATTCCCCTTTCCTATTGAGGATGAGCAAGACCGTATTATGGGATTTACAAATTGCACAGAAAACACTCTCCTTTATTGAGTTCGAGTAGGCAATCTACCTCTTCCAACAGGTTTGCCTCGCTTGTTTTGCATAGTGACGACTCCAGACACCAGATGCCACTTATCTGGATCAGTTTCCTTGCCACCCTGGCAAAGGGGATAGGTCGGGAAAGCAGGGCTTCGGCTCAAGTGATTCTTAGCTTATTTCTATCCCTTCCATGATAGGGAGTTGGAATATTAGAGGCCTTAACGGCTTCTCGAAACAACGCACTGTGCGGAATTGGATTTCTGACTCTTCTTTGGGTTTGATTGGTTTGTTGGAGACTAAGGTTGAGCAGTCTCATTTACAGTCAGTGGTCTCGTCAGTTTGTCCTTCATGGCAGTTTTTACGAATGCGACAGATTCTATTGCTTGCCATGTTCGGTATGTTGGGACTCTTCTCTTTACTCTATGCATAGTCTTCATTGTCTCTTCAGGAGATTACTTGTAGGGTTACTCATGTTTCTGAGGGGTTCTCATTTGGGATTACTTTTGTGTATGTTCTAATGACCCAGGAATCGCCATAATCTGTGAGATTTCCTTAGGGATCAGTCAGCAGTGTTTGATTTAGAGGGGCTCCCGTGGCTTGTGTTTGGTGATTTAATGCCATCTTGGGAGCCTCTGACAGAGTGGGTGGTGATCCTGCGTGGTATGGTTATATGGATGATTTTGGCCAATGTATCCATGGCTAAGTTGATTGGGGTTCCTTTTACTAGGCTTCGGTATACTTGGCATAACGATCAACAGGGTGATGGGTTTATTTTACGGAAGCTCGATTGGGTCTTTGCATCACTTTCTTGGTTCCTTGATTGACCAAGAACAGTTTCAGAGTTCCGACCTCGAGATGTTTCAGATCATAGCTCTATTATCGTCCGTTTGGTCCCCGCCATGGCAAGGTACCATCCCCTTTTAAATTCTAAATTTTTGGGCTGATCATGCAAATTTTAGGGATATTGTTTAGGCAGTTTGGGACGAGCCTATTGTAGGCAATCCTATGTTCCGTCTTACGCTGAAATGGGGTTAGTGAAACGGAAGCTAAAAGCTTTACATATTAGGGTTTCCAGTCATATCTCCAGCGGGTAATTGAGGCTCGGGCTCGGTGGCAGCAGCCCAGGGAAATTTAGATCGGGACCCCTTTTCTACTGAGTGTATCTCTGAGTAGAGGAACCTTGCCAACCAGTATTTCAGTCTTTGTCGAGATGAGGAGGCTTTCTTTAAGCAGCGGTCTCGTGTTCAGTGGTTGCACTTAAGGGATTGATACTAAGTTCTTTCATAAGTCGTTGATCCATAGGCAGGTTCGGAACTACATCCACGGTTTGACTGATGGGAATGGTACACATATTACTGACATCAGGGTTTAGGGCATTTGAGGTGGGTTTTTTTCAGGATCTTCTTACTGCCCCTAGTCAATCTCAGATTGCAGAGGCTTCCAGATATTTTTTTGCCGTATTTCTCCTGATATGATTTCCCATTGACTGCTCCTATCACTGATGATGAGATTAGGATTGCTTTATTCTCCATCCTGGATGATAAATCCCCCGGCCCGGATGGATTCACATCTTTGTTTTTAAGGGGGGCATGGGATATTATTGGTACAGATTTCAGGGATGCAATGAGACATTTTTTGCTACTAATGAAATGCCAAGATGTGTTAAGCCACCAGGATTGCTTTGGTTCCTAAGGTGGAGAGCCCGAGTCGTATGACAGACTTTAGGCCAATATCTTGTTGTATGTACTTTACAAGTGCATTACTAAGGTGATTGTGAATCGGTTTAAGTTTTGCTTCCAGATATTATTGGGGTTTCCCAGTCAGCTTTTGTCCCGGTCGAAGGATTTCTGATAATATTCTGCTGACTCAGGAGCTTTTGCGAAATTATCATCTTGGGGGTACTTCACCTCGATGTGCCCTTAAGTTGATATTCGAAAAGCTTTTGATACTGTGAGTTGGAGTTCATCCTTTGGGATTGCATATTGTAGGTTTTCCTGAGCGTATGGTGAGGTGGATCATGACATGTACTCTACACCGTATTTCCTGTTGCCCTGAACGGAGAGCTTCGTGGATTTTTTAGGTCCTCCCGGGTGTGCGACAGGGGGACCCTCTTTGTCCTTACCTTTTGTGTGGCTATGGAGGGGTTAGCTGGTATTTTTCGGGAAACCTCTCACAGCCCTGGTTTTCAGTATCATGGAGATGTAGGCAGGCAGCTATTACTCATTTGTGTTTTGCAGATGATATGATGGTGTTTTGTAGAGCAATGCTTCCTCTGTTAGCTTGATCAAATCAACCTTGGATTATTGCTAAGGTTTCTGGATTAGTGACTAATGCAGAGAAGAGCCAGTTGTTCCTTTCTGGAGTTACAGATGAGGAGCAGATTGGGTTACAGTCTATCATGGGTTTCCAGTTGGCCAATTCCGTAAGATATCTAGGGGTTCCTTAATCTCTACCCGCCTTCGACATTCTGATTGTAGGCCTCTGTTGGAGCGAATTCTCTCTCGGATTAGGCTATGGACGTCGGCATCTTTGACCTATGCAGGCCGACACAGTTGATAAAGTCGATACTTTTCTCCGTACGGTTTATTGGTCCTCCATGTTCTTTTGCCGGCAGCTACAGTTAGACAGATTGGAGTATTTTGGCCTCGTTTCTTTGGAAGGGTACTTCTTTGTCCCCTTCTGGTGCTAAGGTTGCATGGTCTTCTATTTCTATCTATGACGGAGGGTGGCCCGGGATTAAGAGGATCCAAGATTGGAATAGGGCGGCTATTATCAAACACGTTTGGAGGCTACTTACTGATGATCTTCTATATGGTCTTCTTGGGCCCGTTCGTTCTCCTCCGTGGTCGGTCCTTTGGCATATCCGAGTTACTTCTGGGGCTTCATAGGCTTGGAGGAAGATTTTACTTAGTAGGGTTTGTGTCCGGGGTCTTATTGTACTTGTATTGGAGATGGTAGGGACACCATGTTATGGCGAGATCACTAGCTTCCGCAGGGTCCTCTGTTGACTTGCTCCCTTTTAGAACCTTGACTTCCACTAGTTTGTCGTGGGATGCTTGGGTTTCAGACTTATTCAGGATGGTTTGTGGGACTTTCCTTCGGGCAGTGCAGACCTTCAGCATATCTGGGACTCTATTACAGTGTAGCCTTCAGCGAGTCATCCTGACCATCTTGTGTGGAAGGGCCATCCATCTGGACGTTTCTCTATTGATTCAGCTGGAATGTGTTGCGAGACAAATGGATGTGAACTCGATTCATCACTCTTGTGTTTCCCGAGCATATTCCACGTCACTCTTTCATTCTCTGGCTCGCTTCTCTTGGTCGGCTTCACACCATGGATCGGCTTAACTCTCATGGTGTCATTATGTCCTCCCGATGTGTTTTGTGCAGATCAGCTACAGAGACCCATGACCATTTGTTTTTCAGCAGCAACTTTTCCAGTTATGTTTGGCAGGAGGTCACTACCAGGACACTGCTCCAGTGAGCTAGCTTGCATCTTCAACAAAAAGGTGACTTCAGCCACCTTCTTTCCCGGTTGGTCCTTTCAGCCACAGTTTATTTCCTATGGTTTGAACGGAATAATCGCGTGTTTCGTCAGCATTGTAGCTCTTGCAGAGATATTGTCTTAGCTATTTGTGATCTAGTTCGGGCCAAGATTTTGGGTCTAGCACCTAAGTACGAGATCTCGACTCAGCTCCGTGTGATATGGCATCTTCCTAACTAGCTTTGTAAGGAACCGGCATGCTCTTTTGTGTCGGTTTGTGGCTTTGTGTTTGTGGTGAGCCTGCGCACTCTTTTATGCCGGTTTGTGGCTTTGTGTTTGTGGTGAGCCTGCGTGCTCTTTTATGCCAGTTTGTGGCTTTATTATTTAGGGCATCTTCTTGCTTTGTGGGGAGCCTGCGTGCTCTCTTTTTGCTATTCATGACTTTGTGGGTTTTCCCACGGGTTCTTGACTGAGAGTTATCAGTCATCCTCTTGGGGTATGCCCCTCGTATTCGTACATTTTTTGTCTTTTATTCATACTTACCTTATCCAAAAAAAAAAAAATTTTGTTGTGTAATATAGTCTCAATCATATTATTATTATTTTGAATTCCAAGTGACACATCTGAAAAGTAAAAACAATGCGTATCGAAGACAAAGAAAGCTCCAATAATTTCTTTAAATACTTCTATAAATATAAATGAGATATTTAATTACTGTTTTTGCCTTTTGGTTAAGCTTTTCTATTATATAGTTTGTTGCATGGTATAGTATTAATTCTACTATTATTATTTTGAAATCCATATGAGAGATCTAAAAAACAAAAACAATGTGTGTCAAACGCAGAGAAAGGTTCAACAAGTTCTTCAAATGCTTCTATAAATGTAAATGAGATACGCAAGGAAAATAGACGAAGAGGATGTCTAAATTAAAAAGGAAGAGAGGTAAAAAATACCTATGTTTTTTAGATTATGATAAGTTAAATTGGCTAACTAAATCTATGTTTTTAGGTGCTTCTCTGTGTGCAAATCTCGATTCTAATATTCCAATTACTAATGCAGAACAGCACAATCGTGAATTTTGAATCTAACAACATACATTTAAACATTCAGTTTGTTATATTTTAAAAACATAATCTTATTTCATTACATTGTAAAAATACATGTGTGGAACTTTGCCGAACCATTTATAACATTGCAAGTGTTGTTGAATATTGTGATTATCTTTTTTTATTATTTTCATTTCCAGGTCAAACATTGAAAAAACAAAAGAAATCTTTACTAGAAACAAATAGAGGTTCAAAATCTCACTCAACGGAAAGAGGTAATAAATGTCATATTGTTAGTTAGACATATTTAAATGTTGACTCAAATATTAAAGTTATTTGGAAAAAAAAAAAAAAGTCATTGTGAGTTCCCAAATTAACAGAACACATCTAAGTATTAACTTTATCATTTTCTAAAAATATCATGTTTTTCCTTTGCACACTAGAAAAAGAGTCTTGGAACTTTGATGAACCATCCTACAAGTGCATTCATTGTGGATCAGTCATGTGCTACGAAGAGCAAACTATTAAGAACCAAGAGTCAGCCATCCCTTTGTTTTCATTACGTTGTATGGATGGCAAAGTTCAATTACCGTTATTGAAAGAATCGCCAGAACCATTAAAAGGTTTATTGGATGTGGGCAGTTGTAACAAGGGGATTAGTTTTAGAAGCAAAATAAGGATATACAATTCATTGTTCTCATTCACATCGATGGGAGGGCATGTAGAACATGAGATTAACCAAGGGGGTGGTCCATATGTTTTCAAACTTTGCGGACAGAATTACCACTAAATAGGATCGTTACTTCCACCTGAAGGAAGGAAACCTCAGTTTGCGTAGCTTTATATTTATGACACAGAGTATGAAACAAGTCATAGATTATATTCTATATGAGATAATAAAGTCGATAATACTGTTGACAGGGAATTAGTGCAGGAATTGTAATTGATGTTTGATGTGAGCAATGAATTGGTTAAAAGTTTTCATTCTGTCAGGAACCATATGCATTGGAATGATATTAGAAATATGCATTTGCAGTTGAAAATGAATAGGGAAAAAGATGGAAGACGATACAGTTTGCCAACTGCATCTGAAATTGCGAGTTTAATTGTTGGTGATATTGGAATTTCAGAAACTAGAAAAGATATCATTGTTCATCATTCAAAAAAGGGTCTTCAAAGAATTTCTGACTTGCATCCAAGCTTTATGTCATTAAGTTATCCAATATTATTCCCATATGGAGAAGATGGATACAGAATTGACATTAACCATAAAGAGTCTCCTAACAAAAAGTCTTCAAAGAGAAATAGGCTGAGCATGAGAGAATATTATGCATTTCGGTTGCAGTATAGATTACATAAAGGGCATACTCTAATGAGATTAGGTAGATTATTGCAGTAATATATTGTGGATGCATATATGGCTGTTGAAGAGGAAAGATTTCGTTGCATTAGAAACAATCAGAAAAAATTGAGGAGTGATTTGTACAGCAGGTTGATGGATGCCATTTCAAAAGATGATGTTAATGCAAAGCATCTAGGGAAATCTACATTGCTCCCTTCATCTCACACTAGTAGTCCCCGATATTGTGTTCAGAATTATCATGATGCAATGGCGATTTGCTGATTCTTTGGATATCCATATATTTTTCTAACGTTCACCTATAATCCCAAGTGGCCAGAGATACAATAGCTATATAATTGTATTGGAGAATGTGATCAAGAAAGTAGAGTAACTGTAGTTTGCAGAGTTTTTGAGATCAAATTGCTTGAGCTAATGCAAGAGATAAAAAAATGTGAATATTTTGGTGAAACAATGGCAAGTAAGTAATCCAATGAATAATATTTCTACCTTTTTAAAAAAAATTGGTTCATTGATAATTTATGATATGAAATTATATTATACCAACTATTTCTAAACACATTATAATTGTTTTTTTCAGTTATCTACACTATCGAGTTCCAAAAGAGAGGCCTCCCGCATGCTCATATATTAGTTTTTCTACATTTCGAATATAAGAATCCTTCAGCATCCAAAATAGATGAAATAGTTTCTACTGAAATACCAAATAAGGAAACTAATCCTATTGCCTTTGCAGCTGTCGAGAATCACATGATCCACGGTCTGTGCGGTGATGTTAACAAGAATTCACCATGTATGGAGAGAGGAAAGAAATTTGTCGATCAAACATCTGTGGATGACAACGGATACCCAATGTACAGAAGACGGAATAGTGGAGCATATTTTGAGAAAAAAGGAATCAAATTGGATAACCGTTTTGTTGTTTCTTATAATAGGAATCTTTTGGTTAAGTTTGATGCACACATAAATATTGAAATATGTAATCAACATAGATCAATCAAGTATCTATTCAAGTAATTTAACAAAGGGCCGGACAAAATGAGAGTTTCTATGGAAATTGAAAATAATGGTCAACAGAACAATCAATGTGAGATTTTACATAACAAAGATGAAATAAAGACATATCTGGACTGCAAGTATGTACATAATACATCAAATATAACGTTTTTATATTGTTTGTTCATGTTTGTTATACATATAATATTAATTGATTCAATCAAAAATATTACAGATATATCTCTTCTATGGAAGCATGCTGGAGGATATTTCAATTTGACATGTATTACAGAGAACCGACTGTCGAAAGATTGTCATTCCACTTAGAGAACGAACAAACAGTTATTTTCGATCCAAGTAAGTGTTTGGTTAAACTTTTGGAAAGCAAGGTTGTTACGCAAACGAAATTGACTGAATGGATGAAGTGTAATCAACGATACCAATCCGCAAGATCATTGACTTATCCTGATTTTCCAAGCAAATGGGTTTGGAAGGATACAGAAAGAAAATGGTCCCCCTGACAAAAATCAAGGTGTATTGGCAGGGTGTATTTTGCATTTCCAAGTAGCGGAGAGAAATATTATTTGCGAATGCTTCTGAACTTAGTAAAAGGAGCAACATCATTTGAAGATATTCGAACTGTCAATAGAGAAATATTCAGTACATGCAAATATGCATGTTATGCATTAGGATTGCTGGATGATGATAAAGAGTGGAATGATTGCTTGGATGAAGCATCAACATGGGCTACCGGAAGACAATTAAGACAACTCTTTGTAACTATTCTTGTATATAATGAAGTGGTGAGTCCAAAAGACTTATGGAAAGCAAATGCAAAATGCCTATTTGAAGACATTCCCTACATTCTTAAACAAAAAATATGGATGACAGAATTGAGATGCACTGAGGAAAAAATTTAGAATCATGCATTTTTCGAGACTGAAGAGCTGATGAAAAAGGCAGGAAAATCCTTGGATGATTTCCCTGGAATGTCAATTCCAAACTGTTCCATTTTTTAGAATTCACATAATAGACTAATTGCTGAGGAATTAGATTATGATATCTACAACGTGAAAACACTGCACAGTGATTTATACAAGGGTCTCAACAATGGCCAGAGACGCATATACGATTCAATCCTTGATTTTGTCAACAATCAAAGTGGAACACCATTTTTTATTTACGGACATGATGGAAAATGCAAAACCTTCCTATGGTCAACAATCATGGCCAAATTAAGATCCGAGGGTAAAATTGTACTGGTTGTAGCTACATCAGGAATTGATGCATTGCTGCTATCTAGTGGAAGAATAGCACATTCACGTTTTCGAATTCCTTTAGATATCACTGAGGAAAGTACATGTGATATCAAAAAGGGGACACAATTGGCAAAACTACTCAAGCAAACAACTTTGATTATTTGGGATAAAGCACCCATGGCAAATAGGTATTGCTTTAAAGCTCTTGACAGAACTTTGAAAGATATTTTGTCTAAAAAAGTTCGATCAAATACAGATAGAATATTTAGAGGCCTCACTATTGCCTTGGGTGATGATTTTAGACAAATTCTACCAGTTATACCAAAAAGGAAAAAACCTGACATAATCCAAGCTTGTTTATCATCATCTACCCTTTGGAAACATGTAACAGTGTTGAGACTTACAGAGAACATGAGATTGAAGACAAACTTGATAAACCCAACAGAATTGGATAATTTGAAGACTTTTGACAAATGTTTACTTGATATTGGAGAAGGAATGGACGTTGCAGAAGATGAGAGTTGCATCGAAATACTTGAAGACTTGAAAATCGTCAACATAATAGTCATGAAGAAACAATTATGAATGTTGTTTTTCTAGATTTATCTGCTCAAATAAATATTATTGACTATATGAGAGAGAGAGAGAGAGAGAGAGAGAGCAATATTGACACCTAAAAATGAGACAATACATAGATTGAACGACTGTATCATCTAGAGTTTGCCAATAGATGGAAAGAAGTATTTCAGCTCAGAGAGCACTTGCAAAGCAGTAGGTATCTCAAATGATGATGATATTCTCTATCTGACCAAATTTCTTAATTCTCTGATGTGCTCTGGCATGCCCAAACATGAATTGCATCTGAAAATTGGCATTCCAATTTTGTTGCTACGTAATTTGAATCAATCTGATGGTCTTTGCAATGGAGCCAAACTGATTATAACCCATTTAGGAAAGTGGTCCATACAAGCAGTGATTATTATCGTGTCAAATATTGGGGATATTGTTACAATTCCCAAAATAATAATGTCGAATGCAGATATGAAGTGGGCTTTTAGGTTGAAGAGAAAACAGTTACCTGTGACAGTTAGCTTATGTATGACAATAAACAAAAGCCAGGGTCAATCACTCAAAACAGGAGGATTGTATATTAAACATCAAGTCTTTACACGTGGTCAATTATATGTCGCACTATCAAGAGTAACCTCAAGACAAGGTATCAAGATTTTGCTAGCCCTGCCATAAGATGAACTGATAAAGACATTGACAAATACTGTTTTCAAAGAAGTGTTTAACTGAAGGGGTTGATATGTTATATATAATAAAAAGCATTGTTTGTAACATAAAGGATTGATACATTGTATATAATACAAGACATTGTTTATAAGAGATTGATGTTAAAAATTAAAGATATTTATATGAATATGAAAATGTCACATTAAATGTTTAAACATATACAGAAACATAAATTCCTTGATACAAAGATATTTATACGTTTTATATTATTATTGTTAGATACAATGAATGCTACATTATATGTATTATGTGTTATAAATGCATATTTTTTACATACGCAACTCAACCACAAACTCTTGCACGACAGACATCGTCAAGATATTTAACATCAATAGTACAATTAAACACTTTAAATATTTACAAAAGTAACATTACATAGGCTAGAGACTTTTTTTCATATACACAAAAATTAGCATCAACTATATACATCCACGTTTGCAATAATAATACAATTATAAACACTTGCTTGGCAAATATTGTCAAAATATTGGCAAATACTGTCAAAATATTTAACAAACGGTTTAAAAGTTTACAAAAGTGGCATTAAGTGGACCAGAGAAAGGTACAACAACATTGCAGTCAATATAATCTCTATTAGGCGGCATCTTCTCATTTTTCAACACAATTGTCCTTAAAAAACTAGAATCCTCATTTGGGAATCTGTATCATAAGCCTCTTCTTTATCTTTCTCAGCTTGTGCAATTAAAGATTTGATGTTATCATTTTCTTCAGACAATTCATTACTTTTCTTTTTAAAGACTTCCTTTTGATGCCACTCATTTGCAAAAGACTATTCAACATTTCTAAATGACTCTTGACAGTGTTTCAATTCGATTTTGGCCTTTTCAAACACCTCTTTTGATATTTTCAACTGTTTTTCCAATCTGCAAACCTCGGAAATCACATCTTCATTTTCTTTTTTCAAATCTGAGATCACATCATCTGAAACAAGGTAACGTTCTCTAATTTCTAAGAAACCTTCATAAGCCTATTTCAAAAACAATGAAACCACGTTAACATCATTGTGCCAAATAAAGTATATATTCACATGATAAATTGAAAAAACGTTACCTCTTTCCCTAGGCTAAATGTTTTGTTGTCTAGCTCTTCTTTAGAAAGATTTTTCCATTTTCATTCAGAATTCATATTTGAACCCTCTTGCTGATAGGTTTTCTTCCATTTCACCAATTTACGTAATGGAATTTCTTCTGACTAGTTATCTTCTTCTTCAATCAATTTAACATGGCAGGAACCAGAATCAAGTTTCACAGAATTAGAAGCCAAAGCAAGTAAAACAAGAGTCTATAAAGGCGTTCACAATTCTGACTTGGAATTACTGCTTGATCCTCCTTTATACAAAACTTCAAAATCAAGTCTTCAAATAAATTTCATCAAGTTTTTGGGAGCCATTACTATAATGAAAAAATGATATCATCAAATAAATAAAAATAGAGAAAACAGACATTCAACTTAATAGAAGTTGTAAGACTTTGTTATTTCTTGGGAGACATTTATTCTTCGTGATATGTGGTAGAGACACAAATTAAAACAACAATATCTTAGATTTACTATAGAGAATACCAAAACCTTGGCAACTGTTCTGAAAAATAAATAGATAATTAGACAATAACAATGATTGTACTTTTGAAGCATTTGTACCACTGGCATTTCATAACATCAATTCATAAAACAATGACAATATCAAAATATACACTAAATACAGCAAGATAATAAACAAAATCGTAATGAGAAAAACATCAATTTTAGCAATAGTTTTACCAAGAAAATAATTTGCAACGCGCGACTACTAGAACAACAAATAAACAGCCTGACCTGAACAAACAAAATCGTAGTAAGAAAGACACCAATTTCAGTAGTAAATTTACCGAGAAAATAATCAACAACACGACTACTAGAGAAACCAATAAACAACCTAAGCACAACAAATTATCAGCACAATCATCTAACAACAACTTCTTATAACAATAATAACAAATCTCAGAACTCCGTAAGAATAACATGCACTTTAATCAAAGTTAAAATAGATGACAAATTAATTAGATTAATGTAAAATAAAAAACGACATTGTCACTATAACTAAAGAAAATTTACTTTACTTATCTCAACTTCAGTCAATGAGAAAAGACGGACGTGGAAAACGCGACAAACGGACTGGGACAAATGCCTATAAAGCCGAAACTGACAAAGAAAACCCTAAATCCCCAAATTGACTTCAACTAAAATACTGAATATTAAATCCGCATATTTTCTTTAAATATCAACAACATTTTAAAGGACAACGTTTTTCATCATTTACAAATTTTACAAAGCCAAAACGATAGCGCACTGTAAAACTTTAATATTACCACTTCAGCTAAACAATGTCACTATAACTTAACATAGAAGTATAAAAGAAAGGAAAATCAAAGATTCCTTCAAAATCTCACTATCAAATACTAAACTTGACAATAGAAATGAATTTGACACTAACAATTACAAAATCAATAGAATTTCAAATTCAATAGTATAAGCAATAATGATTCCATACATAACATAACATGAATTGGAAACAGATAAAATACTCAATTGCATATTGCTTTGAAACCACTTCATTTTGAAATAACATTAATGGACAACAAAAGATCAACTTGAAGCAACAGAAAGTGAAATTTTACCATATGTACATAATTATGCAGACAGATAATACTTTTCCCATGGGAGAAGATCATCACGCAAGTATTACAATGTTGACAACCTAAAACGAAAGCATTAGAAGGATGACAACCTAAAACACAACGGACCGATTCTATATATGCTTATTCAACAACATATTATGTAGATATTACATACAAGCAAAACAAAATGTTAAAATTATAGTCTCTACAGTATTCTAATCAAAGAGTAAGAGACCTCGCCTAATCCATTTTCCATAGGCCTTCCTCATACTTGTACCACCTCATAAAGCCTTCATCACTTCGAGTACACTGGCACATGATGCATGAGTGCTCAGTACAAGTTAAGAACTCACGTAATTGAGCAGTCTTCTCCAAGATAATTTTATCTAGCTTCTTAATAATTTTTTCGAGCATCAGTGGATGAAGCAGTGGACCTTCTATGAGAAGGCAATGTGATATGTTGAGGACTTCCAGGTTTGGTAGGTCATCCATTGTAAGTATTAGGGCATCCTTAACTATCACTAAGCATCTCAAGCTCAAAATCTTCAAATTTGGAAGAAATTTGGCTATCATAGAAGCAAAGAGAACGTCAAAAAAATCCATGACCTTGAGTTCACTAAAGTTCTTGCAATTTAGGGCTATTTCCTCTATAAGATAAGGTGGATTTACTATACTAGGCATTGTCAGGGATTCAAGAGATCTCCATGTACGAATGGCCTTGCAAATTACATCCTTCTTTATTCTATTCCAAGGTGGCATAACGAGACGCCTCAACTGGAGGCACCTGCAGACAACAATATATGGTGGGTTACTTCCCAATTCACTGTACCAAAAACAAAATTTAAGATGATGATCACTGGTACCAAAGGCAATGCCAAAGACTCAGTCAATAAACAGCAAGAATAAAAAAAAAAAATTACCTTTCAACAAGGTTTTAAACAGAAACATAAAAAAATTACCTTTCAGCAATATAAGTAAATTGTTGTCCCCTACATACAAATTGAAGTGAAAAATCAAGGTTCTTATGTGTCCTCGGCTGAGACTCAACGAAATCTTCAACAAACGAGTCAATGTTTTATTAGAACACTCATCCACGTAAACATATGGCTCTAATGGGATTTTGATGAAATTTAATCTCAACATTGAAAAATCAAGAGTTTTCCAAAGCAAAGGATCACAACAAGCTGAACGCCATGAATTACAAACATGAGCAATCCCTGAAGTCAACTGGAAGACATCAAAACACAGGAAGATTTTTACCAATATTTTAGTGTCCAGATCCTCCCATCTTCTTACAGTAGAGGCACCCTCTTTCATTTGACCAGTTGCCCAATTATCTCATAGAAACTTTTAGAGCATCAGAGACTTGCATAAGATATGCACATAATCCATGTACAATGCACAAAATATCATTCAATACATTAATTTATATGAATTTAAAAAGATTAGTACTAATCGAATGTATCAAATACTTAATATACCTATGCAGAGATATAGATGAATGCAAACTGTTTACACTTAAGATAAATTAATACTTGACATTAAATGATTATGACCAAAAAAGTTTAAATTTGTTGAATAGAATAATCGATTTTTCTTGGTAGAATCAACAATGAAGCAATGATATCTGATATATATAACAAAATCAAATAATTAATGTTCAACAAAATAAAAATACCATCATTAATTTACAAGAATACCAAAAACGAGATTCAAATAACAATGCTAACTCTCATTAATAATTAACACGATAATATCTACCAAATCCAAACACACAGAAAATTGTTCGCTATCCAATATCTACACAAAAATTGTATGAACCACTAAGACTGTAACAACGTTATAATTTCCATATACTTACACCAAAAAAAAGGCTACCAAAACATCATGATTCCTTACAAAAGAATGAAAACACAACCCACAAATCTGTTATAATTACCATCACAAATTGTGCAACGAATCATTGTAAAAGCAATTCAGAATAACAACACCACTCTTCAAGCAATATAGTTAACGTAAGTTTTACTAATATCATCATGTTTCGTTAATCTCTTGATTTCATGGTTTTGTTAGTCATACAGAAAATCGCCGCGGCGAAGAAAGAGTGTCGCCACGGCGACGAGGTAAAATGGAATCTCGTGCTTAACATTTTTCGTTGCGGTGAACCTTCATGAAGAATTTTGAAATTACAGAATTGTCCTCCGCTTGCTTCTTTGCTTGAATCTTCGATCTTCGATGCTTTCCCATGGGAACAAGCTTCATAGTGCTTCACTCTGCTTCAGAACTTTCCCAACTTCTGAGATCCACTTAATTCTGGGTCCTGAAACTCCAATTCACTCACTATTTGCTCAAAATGTCCATTTTGGCCTGAAACACAAAATGTAAAGAATTAAGTAGCAATTCGGTGAAAAATGAACTAAGAAGTATCTACAATACGGCCAAAAAGCCTAATAAAAACAGTATAATTCTCGGATTATCAAATCACTTGTGTCTTTAGTTCTTAACAGTTTTCTAATACATAAAAACCAAAATACATGTTAGAATTGATATCTAACTTAACCATATTTTTCACACTTTTTTATTGTTAACTTCTTGATCATACAGGTAATGATATTATGATTACCAACTGTTGAAACTATTATTTCCACTTTCTTTTTTTTTTTTTTTTTGGTTGTTATTGTGGATCTTGTGTTTGGAAAACACTTTTTTTTATTATTATTATTGTGCATCTTGTGTTTGAAAACCATTATTTACCTTACAATTTACAGGTGCAAATCTCTAAACCAACAGACAAATG
The DNA here is from genome assembly GCF_008641045.1 of Pistacia vera. Taxonomy (NCBI): domain Eukaryota; kingdom Viridiplantae; phylum Streptophyta; class Magnoliopsida; order Sapindales; family Anacardiaceae; genus Pistacia; species Pistacia vera. Next base: position 607,028 of record NW_022196722.1, on the reverse strand, counting down.
TAAAGCAAGTCTTACATAGAAGAAACATCTTCAAACAACGACACAAATTACCAGCAATAACAACGAAGAGACTTTCAATTTTGAAGATCCTTGCAAAAGCAGAAAATAAGCATGCTTCGCTACTACTTGGAACACATTTTTTCTTCGTGGAACATGATAGAAACAGAGGATTACAACTACTTATTGCATCTTGCAAAAAAGAATAACTAGTAAGCAATGCATCAGACTACCATTGCTCTAATCACTATGCATGACAGTAGAGGTGTAAAAATTCTAATGAAATTAGTGAAACTAACCAATCAATTCCACAAACTGAAAAATTGCAGGGAAATGTTCAAGTCCATGACTCCAACTGCTACGATTCTTATTATAAGGAGAATATTTTGGATTTGCGACAAAGAGAATCAAAATCGTATACACTAGGATAGATCAATGTCGCCAGAAAATATCACATGTCCAAGATGTAATGTAGATTATCAAATAGTATGTATGAAATATAATCTTTAGTGAGTTCCTTATATGATTTATTACACATGTAAAAATTTAAATGCTTTTTAATTTATTCTGAAAATAGAAATTAAAACTCATTGGATTGTCTACACATGTTTGACAAACATCAATCTAAATATATTATAATGTAAATGAACAAATGTATAAACAAACATTCCTATCACACATAAAAAAAAAAACTTTCATTCTATTAGCAACCAAATTAAATCCCACGCCGAACGATAACATCCGTTTGGAGCACAATTGTCGAACCATTATTAACGATCCACCGATATATTATAATATCATCATGACATTTCTGACTTGAATACTTAACAAAATATTTATTATGTTTGCTACCGTTTCGTATTCTCTTATCCAAAAAGTTATTAATGTTTTTTCAATCAATATGTTTACTTATTACTAGACATTTATTCATTTTCCCAAGGCACCTTTTGTATTCTCAAAAAATAAATAAATACTTTTAAATTTTAAATAAATAATTTACATAATATTAAAGTGATACGAACACAAATTCAGAGAAGTCATTGACCAGATGTTAAGATAAAATTAATAAGTACACCTCTATAATTATTAATATCAATTCTACACAGATGTTATTAAATCACTCATGCAAGTTGAGAAGACTATTTGAATAGTATATGGTCTAATCGTATAATCGATATTATTTTTGCAGACATGTCTTGAATATTTAATGTCATATTTTCATGCATATATATTTTTACCTCCTTTCTCCAATTTATTCTTCCTATTAAACTCATGTCAGTTAGATCTTATTCTTCTTAAACAACCATGTTTATTTATTATAACATCTTTATTCATATTCCATCTGTTTCTTTTGTATACCTAGTTAAACAAAACAAATCAAAATATGTTCTGATGTGAATCAAAAAAAAAAATTAATTAACAAACTAACGTACTCAATAAAACATAAACGATTAAACAAGACCAATGCCAAACCGTATAAATATTTTATATTAATTGATATATTATCACATCATCTGACTTGAATATTTAACAAAATATTTATTACCGTTTCCTTTAAAACTGTGCCAATAAAATATCATTATAAATAGATCACCATATTTATTTATTGTTGATCGATGTATTGTACTATTATGTGATATTTTTTATTTGACATTACTATTAAAAATCGGGATATTAGAATTTAGTTTTAATTATGGGTTAATATACTTACTTTTTTAGTGATGTGATTGATATTTTGATGATATCTCGTATTGTGATATTTAATGTTGTTCTTAATGTACAACTTTTGTTAAAGTGTTGATCAAATAAATGATATTGTTTATGTAGATATTTATATGATATTAATGGATTTCATAAAAGAAGATATTTATTTTGATGAAACATAATCTGTTTCCCATAGGTTTAAAAAAATTTGTACTAATCAAATGTCTCAAATGCTTAATATACCTATATAGAAATTAACATGAATGCGAACCGTTTACATTTAAATATAAATAATACTTAACATTAAATGATTAATACAACCATCACTAACTTACAAAACTATTAAAAATCAGATTCAGATAACAACGTTGACTCTTATTAATAATTAACATAACATTATCTAAGAGTTGAAAAAAAAAAAACTATTCGCTACCCACATACGAACTATATAAACCACAGATACCATATCAACAACATAATTTCCATATACTTGCACCCAAAAAATAACACCAAGACATCATGATTCCTTACAAAAGAACAAACCCATAGGTCTGTTACAATTACCATTAGAAATTCTACAACAAATCATTGTAAAAGCAACCAACAAAGATGACACCATTTTACAAACAATGCGGTTAACGTAAGTTTTACTAAAACCATTGTATTTCATTAATCTATTGATTTCATTATTTTCTTAGTCATACAGAAAATGATATTATACAAAATGGTTAAACATACAACTAATAACAATAAGATAGTAGTTTATTCCACAGCATTTATTTTCTTAGTCATACAGAAAATGATATTATACAAAATGGTTAAACATACAACTAATAACAATAAGATAGTAGTTTATTCCACAGCATTCTTATAACAATAATGGTTAACCATACAAATGACTATGCCGAACCATGTGCATCTTTAGTTATTAATAGTTGTCTAATACACAAAAGACAAAATGTGTTTTAGGATCCATATTTAACTGAGTCATATTTGGCATACTTATTTATTCTTAATTGGTTAATCATAAGGTAATGGTATTGTGATTCCCAACTATGGATTTTTTTTTTTTTTTTTTTTTNAATAGAGCAACAAAATATTTTTCAGTCTCTTGTCCTGGCTATTCCGAGTGTTAAGAAATCCGTCATCAAGAAGGTTTCTTGGCACAAGCCTTTACAAGGTTTCTTTAAACTCAACTCGGATGGGGCTGCAAATAGGTGCACTGGAGAGGTCGGAGGTGCTGGAGTTATTCGTGGGGATGATGGGAAGATAAGGTTTGGTTACTGCACTTCATATGGTCGTGCTTCCACCTCATGGCCGAGGCTTTGGCTTTGGTTCAAGGACTGCGATTTGCTATATCGCTAAATTTTCTGCCGTTAGAAGTAGAGTCTGACTCTCTGCTTCTGATTTCGATGGTGAATGGTATATGTTTGCTGTCCCTTGGCAAGTAAGGCGTATTGTGGAGGAGATTAGAGCCTTCAAGGAGCTACATTCAATTGCTTTCAGTCACGTCTACAGAGAAGCATCGTGCTGCAGACTTCTTGGCTAAAAGAGCAGTAGATCTTTCCTTTCTTTCCTGCTTTTTGAGTCTTCCTATGGAATCAGATTTCAGATCTTTTAGAGGCATTTTATGTACAGATTGTTATGAGATCCCCTATTTGAGGATTCATTAGATGTCTTCTAATTCACATAGATAACTCTTACATTGTAATTCTTTTCCACTTATCAATCATTTACCTTCGGGTTTTATGGTATTATTTGCATCAAACATATATATATAATGCAAATAATTTATTTTCCTATTGTAATAATTGTACCATATATTTTCGGAAAATTTTCCTCTAATATTAATAATAAAAAAAAAAAATTTATATCAATTATATAATTTTTTTCTTTGATTAAAAAAGTGTTATTACTATGGTTATTATTGTTATTATCATTATTATGGTTTTTAAGTTTTAAAAAAAAAAAAAAAAAAGAAAAGATAAGAACAATGTAAAATGGACATGGATGAGATTATAAAGTGTCATATGAATAGATGAATATGTTAAGAATATCAACGACAATAATTATTGTTAATATAGAGATTGTCATTAAACGTTGGCATTGCTATTTGCCCCTTGAGCCGGTCCTGATTGCTACGTGGTGGTATGATAAGTGAATGCATGCTATGTAGCTATTGTATTTAATAACTTATTATCAAATTCAGCATAAAGATATATGAGAGGAAAAAAAAAAAAAAAAACGATTCAAAAGTGATATGAATTCATAAGTTTATAACATCACAAGAAAAATAGTTTATTCCGACGCCGAAAATGTTGAAAGTCATTCTCACGTCGTAAAGCATCTATAATGACAAGAAAGTGACGTCGTTAATTCGTCGTTTCAGGCCTATCGTTGCATGGGTTTTTCTACGCAAATTTGCTGCCGCAATAAGAGTCACATGGCCTATCGTTGCATGGGTTTTTCTACGCAAATTTGCTGCCGCAATAAGAGTCACATGTGGCGTTGGAAGAAGTACGGTTTATGTCAACAAAAAATGTTGGCGTCAGAAAAGAAGCCCACGTTATCCATACACTCATCTACTTTCAATGACAATACATATTTGCGGGGGGAATATAAAAAGCCCTAATTTTTTTTTTTTTTTTTATATGTGAGAGTCATCTCATAATTATATTTACACATTTCTGTTACAATTTCCATATATTTATCTAAAATTGATTGTATATTGTTTCTGCAATTGGTTTAGACATTTTTCAGGGAATGTGCCGAAATTGAGGGAGACTTTTCAAAAAAGTGAACCAAATCTGGATGATCTAAATACTGCTAGAGACAAGTCAGAGAAGTCATGACCAGATGTTAGAAATTAGGAATCTACCATGGATTATTATTTATAACCATAAAAACAAAAGAGTATGCATATGCATAGAGGAGTGACAACTATAAGAAAAAATAGAAAATAAAATCTAAATGTCTAAACACACTTTACAGTATGAAAAAGCGAGGGACTTATTTTTTTATATAATAAAAGAAATATTCATATATTCAATTTTCTTGTATTTTGGCGTTACGTCATTAATATTGAAAATTGTTCTCCATCATAACAGTTAGTTTTGATTCGTTTCTTCCATCTTCACACATTCAGGAGTATTATAATAATTTATAGTACAATTACATAAGACATTCCAAAAATCCACATTTTGAATAAAGCGCTAAAAGATAGAAGTCAGATCCGGTTACTCAACCTTGGCTGAGAAGGAATCTATATGTGATGAAAAAATTTACCAACAATATCAAACCTGTAATAATCGCAATAATAATTTATATTTGCATAATTGATATTAATAATATTAATTGATATTAATAATATATAGACTAACCACTTATTAATTTTATATTAATACAACTCTGTATATATAAAGAGTTAATTACGTAAAATTGTGAATTTAACAATGATCATCTCTTAATGTTACTTATTTATTATGTTAGAATAAATCTGTGTTTAATATATGTTAAAATATTAAATACTATATAATAATATATCCTACCAATGCGCTGACCATGCTATTTAGATAAAAATACACAATGGTATGCTGAGGGTGAATGGACTGTAATATGATATGAAAAATCAGAGTTAATCCCATTTATTTCCAAAACGCATTTCATGTTATTTGAAGTTACGGAAGACACGTTTTAAATTGCAAGCCTTTTCAAATTTTGGGACTTGATGTCTAGTTTTCTAAAAATATCACCACCCCTCTGGATTGGATCACTACTTCTACTGACGTTGTTAGGAAATTTGCAGGAAGGTTTCTCAGGATTTCAGGTGTACTATAAGCTAAGGACCTAATTATTTGGTATATTTTCTGTAGGAGTTAAACTATACTTGATGGCATCTCTTTAAAAATGTTGGAAGTCATTTCAAAGGACCCTAATCGTAGATTTTAGGAAACATTGTTCCTCTTGTTGTAACTGTTCAATTCATCATGTAGTTAAAATGTAACAATTTCAAATGATATATTCTCATGATCACCATAGAAGTAGTTAATATATACAAGTTTGTAGAGTTATGGAAGACAATAATTAATGCACAATTAAGCAATCTCCTCGCATAATTCTATGGAGCTTGACTTATCATTCCTCTCCCTCTCCCTCTTCCCATTAACACAAGACAATTTTTGTGTATATATAGCTTATGCAATTACTCACATCATGTGACTGTTCATATCATAAACTTAATGATTAATTACACAAACAGTCCTTATTTCTCAAGCCATGCCTTTTAAAACAAAACACTATTAATTGTGATTAGAACAGTGTTTATGTTTTAAATTCTAAATATGTGCTGTAGTCAAATGTATTTGAAAATACAATTCTGGAAAGAGGAAACGTGAAAAAGCAACTTGTCTAGTTAATTCATTGCTTTTCTGCTGAATCTTCTACCTGCGTACTGTTTAATTTAATTGGACTCAAAGGAGCTTCAGGGAAGATAATAAAAATATGGAACATTTAGTGTTTGGGTTGAATTTTTAAAATTGTAATTTATTTTTGCATCAGAACAAAACACGTAGTCATGTTGTGTGGGTTTTTTAGGAACTTAGAATAATTATTTTTGTTTGTATTATTAACTTAGATATTCAATCACTGATAAATCTATTATATTATGTTTAACTGTTTTTACTTATATGCTGAAATTTTCTTCGATAAAAATAATTTTAACTATTAAGTATATTTCCGATAACTAATTATGTTATATTAATTATTTTATTTGTTTGTTTTATCATTTCTGTCTAGTATATTGAAACCGGTGACCATGTTATGGTGTTTTTCTTGGTTCTGGTGCAGAGCCCTGGTTTAAGGCTTGCTGTTGCCATACTTTATATCGACTCATGACTTGCAATTAGCTGAGTTAGTAGGTCACTGTACAACGTTCCAATCTCAACCTACATTGAACTGCATCTCTCCTCTCTCTCTCCCACTTCATTTTCAGTCCTTCCAACTCACCGTAGATATTTTGACTGGATTAAAAGTTTATTCAGACGTTCAAGAGTATAGTATCCTCTGGTACTGGTTTCTATACTTCCCTGAAGTATACTATAGAATTCATTTTTACGCGTTAGTAACAATCAGGTTTCGAGTTATTTACCGTTTATCCTTTTAATTGCCATATTTTTCATTATTAAAGCAAGGAACGAGGTCAGGTTAATGATTAACAACTTTATTACGAGGGTTTCCTTGGGTTTGGATTAAATACATCATATACTTCTTCCGTTTTTTGTTGACTATAAAATTCTCTGTCTTAGATTCGCGTTATGGATGTAAACTTTGTCAAAATAACCCACAGTTTTATTATGCATGCACCCACAGTTATTAGCAGCCTTATGTCAAAAGGATCCCTCTAACTTCGCTGGAGAGTAAATAATGATTATTAAAAGTGTCTATATTTATTTGTTTCGACGGGCTCTTTCGCGTCCTTGTTTTGGTGTTGAATCGACTCTTGGCAGAGAAAGTCGCAAAAGAGTATAAGATGGAACAGGGGCAATGTAAATGGATCAGGGGCATCTATACTTGACCGAAACATGGAAGGATGAGAGTCCGAAGAAAGAATATGAAAGGATCGTCTTTCCGGAGCTCGCGGCTGTTCGACGCCTCTACAATCCTCTAAGGTTTTGGATATCCTAATTTCCGTTTTCTTTATTATTTTTATGGAAGCAAATTAATTAAGCGCTTTTTATTTTATTTATTATCTTCGTATTATAGGTTTCAGCGAACGAGTTGTTGGAGCGTGCTACAAATCATATAAAGCCATTGCAAAAAGAGTGGAGGAGCGAGGCGCCGAGGGCATTACTACTGAAGAAGAGTAGGGTGATGAAAATGAAAAGACAACGGCTCAGATATCCTTTACTCAACCTAAATGCTCAGTATCTAGTTTGAAAAATTTGATACTGTGGTTGGACAAGAACTTTTCTGTTAATGACATTATCAGATATTCTCAGCCTGGCAGGGCCGAAGTCATACATTCTAACTCAGTAGGTGTGAGGGCGACGAATCATATACATTAATAAGTCCCAGGTAAATATCTTTTTCTTTCTTCTCTATTTTAATGCTATGTTTATAAGATTATATAACGAAGAGTTGGTCGTTAAATTAAGGTCTTTGTTTATATTTGGAAATTTACATAAAAATAAATAAATATATACTCTCATATTGTCCATCTTATAATAATTAATTGATAGTAATTCTGAATTTCAAGGCCGAAATCCCCGTCCAACAGTCTATTATAGTCGAAGCTGATAGGTAGAAATAGGTGATCTTTTCTAATGATTGGAATTATTATCTATTATATATATATATATATATACAATATTATATATTTTTGCGGCCATCATTTCGAGGATTGGACCGAAACTACAAGAATTGCAGAGAAGAAAGATCGGTTTTCTGTATCATGGCAGAAATTATGGAACACTCAAAGCTACAAAAGATAAACCCTACGGCTACTGGTGTATAGAGAATTTCGAAAGATTACCCTTAGTGTTCTATAAGGAATAATTAGTGTTGAAGGATATAACAGGCATGTCTGTTGATGAAATCAAACTCGGTGTATGCTGTGATTTTGGCAGTTGAAGGTTATGACTATGGAAAATAAACACAATTTTGTGAAGTTAAAATATATCACTCTTTCATGGCATCTCTTCCGCTATTGCAACTCCTTTCATGGACAACAGAATGCGTCTGTCTTATTATTGTTTTCTTGTGAGGATAACAATAATATATTTTGACGGCATTGGTACAATATAATGTTTGAATCAATTAAAAAATTTGATTAATTACTTTCTAATTACTTACAACAAAACAAAGAAAACAAAAAAAAAAAAAAAATTATAATTAAAACTTTACACACACATTCCAGGGGGCTATGAACAAACAACTCAAGAAACTTTTGGGTCCTATGTCAATAGAAAAACTCACTCAATTATTTATGATTGATCCAAATATTTAATAACTTATAAAGAAAAATTGATATCAAAATTACAATAATTAATAAAACGTAAACAATATTTATTAAAAATATTAAACACCAATGATTATGACAATTTCAAATAATTAAACATGTTCGACAAACAACAATCTAAATACTGTTCCTATAACATATAAAAATAAATTTCCATTTCATTATTCATTAGATTAAATTCTACGCTGAACCACAACATATTTTGAAAACCCGCCTACAGAACCATTGTTAACTATTTATTACGCTTTCCTTTAATGCACCACAAACAGTTTTGCTACCATTTCGTATCTCATCAAGCAATAAGTTGACCTTTTCAATCAACGTGTCTATCAGTTACTAAATGTTTGATAATTTTCCCGGAGCAACTTTTATATTGTGTGATACAGTACCCCAGAAATTGTTCAAACATTCTCGCATAAATGATGAGTTCAAATTTATTCCCTTAGTTTGTTTCCTATTTCTATTTACATAAAACAAGTCAAAATATATTATAATGTGAAGTAATAAAGTTTTAATTACAAGACTAAAATACTAGATAAAACATAAACAATATTTAATATTTTAATAGATATTTAATAACAATATTAATTAGACAAAATTGTTTATAAAAATGTTAAAAAATTGAACATATTCAACAAACATCAATCTAAATATACTATAATCTTAATTAAAAAAACTAGAAATAATCATTTCTCTTACAGATTTAAAAAAAAAAAAAAGAAAAAAAACTTTTGTAGCATTATTAATCAAACAAGATCGAAGCTGAACTATATGCATGTTTCATAACCATATTGCCGAACCACAATTAAAAAATTAATAAATATATTATGACATCATCATATCATTTCTGCCTTTGATACTTGACAAAATATTTATTGTCCTTCCTTTAAAAATGTATCAATAAGATTTTATTATTAGTAAATCATAGTGTTTATTTATCATAATAACTCAATATCTTGTTGAACCATCATTAACTACCTAACTAATATGTTGTACACTTAACAAAATATTTATTAAGGTATTCTTTAATATTGTAGAGATAGTCTACTAACGTTTCGTATTACCTTATCCAAATAATTATTAACACTTTTTCGATCGACACGTTTATTTATTACCGGTTGTCTATTCATATTCCACCTCTTCGTATCTTATTCTCCTATAAACATTGCTCTGACATCAATCACCCATTTAGCTTTCTTCAAATACTATACACTTTAATTGTTCATTTCTTCTCCACAACTTAATTCGAAAATGGTTGACAAAACATCACAACCAAAATAATCTGCAATGAATGCCAGCAACGACCTCAACAACAATAATTCTCCACCGAGGCAACCAGAAGGTATGAATGTTCCACATCTTTTGTATCCTAAATTACAAAATGTCAAACAAAACGATGNCATGGAACATCACTAAAGTCAAGTGGTCTAATAAATTCTGTCTTCAACTCACATATCGCCTTGCAAACTGCGCCAACATGTCTAGAGACCGTCTCACCCGAATGTTGGAAATCCTCCATCATCGTTCTGATTGTCTCGTTTTTACCAACGATTGTTAGAAATATCATAACTTGTTCTTCCAAACTCGTCTTCTTGGTTGGTCACAATTTGCCTTGCTTTGACAAAATTTCACATAAGTATGTAAAACAGTCTTTTTCCATGCGGCACTTGTCAAAGATCCTGTCAGCATGACTAGTGAGTACCTCCAACATGTACTCATGACGAGTTAATATGGATGTATGACGTAGTTGACGCCCAGTTGTTTCTAACGCGGCAACACTGCAAAGTGCAATGGCTATATCTGTCAGTATTTCTTCTTCGTCATCTGTAGAACGTCGTCTTCTTCTTGTACGGCTAGACGACGCCATTTAAACCTGCACATTTACAAAACATTGATAAATAATTAACAGTTGTTGTACTACTTAGCAAAATATAACAGTCAATATTTAATTCTAATGACAATCCAAAACGGTGTTGAAACATGTAATCTCACATAAAACAGTAGCACAATTAATAAGTTCATACAGTAGCTTTATAAATTCTAATTCTAATGATAAATGCCCACTGACGCATACAAAAGTGTTGGCAAACACTTAGGACATACAGTGCCATCTACAAATTGTTAAAGTCGTTATAAATCCAATTAGCCTTTTCCTCGGGAGGGAGTTTCACGAATATCTCCTACCATCCTGGATTTTGATATAAGTACTTCACAACCGATAGGTAAAACTCTGTGGGTACTTGCATGGTTGTCATGATGTCCATACAATTGCTCATGGAAAACGGATCAGATGGACCACTAGTGTTCTCTTCATCCCTCTCATCTCCACTACGATTGCTAACCCTCGATCCCATAGTCCGCTTCTCCACAAGCTCGTCCGTCAATCTACCAATGACATCCGCAAGTGATATTCCTGGGCCGCTTCTGTTCCTCCTATTTCTCGCTCTTCCATGGCCAGATGTGTTTGGCTGTTTTTCCCCTGTCGTCCGATCTAGATCAGGTTCAAAGTCGCTATCATCCATGGGAACCATGCCCTGATTAGAATAAGTGGAGGTCTCCACCGGTTGAGATTTAGATGTGTACGCATATCTTCCAATGGCAGTTTGCTTCTCAAATATGATTTCAAAAAGCTCCTTGTGAGGAAGTCCCTTGTGGTAGAATTGTTGCACCAGTGGGTTTTGCTGGTAATGCAAAAGAATAATATATTAATAGTTGGCATTCTGAAAAAAAATGCGTACAATTACGGTGTCGTTGATTAATATTAGTTAAAAAAGATGAAAATTTACCTTGACTTATTCTTGCCAAACCTCTGCAGGACACGTTGGACTTTGCGACTCATGATCCCACCCGAACCCCATGTGTTGCAACAATTTTTGCCATACTTGATATACTCTTCACAGGCGAAAGTACTTAGAGGTTAATTGTGTGACGTTGAGTCTCCTCCCAGCAACTAATGATAAGTCGTCCAACATTTCCTAGTAATCTGCTATTTTTATTGAAGTGCCGTGTGATAATCCATGGATTATACAGTTTTCATTAGACCTTTTAGTAGGATTTCAGGTACTTTCTAGTGCATTTTGACCTGAATTGTTGCTTAATTCTTTACTTTTTGTGTTTCAGGTTAAAATGGACATTTTGAGCAAATAAGGACAAAATTGGAAATTTTTGACTCAGAAGTTAGCGGATCTCAGAAGTTAGGAGAGTTCTGAAATAGGATGAAGCACGATGAAGCTTGTTCCCAAGGGAGAGCACCGAGGATCGAAGAATCAAGCGAAGATGCAAGCAGAGTGGCAGTTCTATAATTTCAGAACTTTTCAAGAAGCTTCGCTGCGGCGAAGATTTGTACGTCGCTGCAGCGAAGTAGGCCAGCCACGAGCATGTCTGCTTCTCTCTTCACTGCGGTGAAGAAGAATTCTTCACCGCGGCGACGATCATTATTTTCAGTTTTGTTAAACGCACAGTTTTACTTTGTGCGTGTTTTGGCTGGGTAATTTGGGCGAGGTATAAAAGAAAAACTTAGCCTTTTGTCCAGGAGTCTTCGTTTTTAGGTAAAACAACTTTTACATTTTCTTGGATGAGTTTTGAGCGATTTAAGTTGTAACAAGGGTGAAGATTCGATTTCTAACTAAGGGATTCATCTTTTGGGGAGATCTCTTATCCTTTATCTCATTTTCATTAGTCAGGGGCATCTATACTTGACCGAAACATGAAGTGAGAGTCCGAAGAAGAATATGAAAGATCGTCTTTCCGGAGCTCCGCTGTTTTCGGCCTCTACAATCCTCTAGTTTTTGGATATCCCTTAATTTCCTTTTCTTTTATTTATTTTTATTTGAAAGCAAATTAAGTAGCGCTGTTTTATTTTATTTATTTATTCGTATTTATGGTTTCAGCGACGAGTTGTTGGAGGGCGTGCTACAATCATCATAAAGCATTGCAAAAGAGTGAGGAGCGATGCGCCGAGGGCTTAACTAACTGAAGAGATTAGGTGGTGATGAAAATGAAAAGACAACGGCTCAGATATGCCTTTACTCAACATAAATGCTCATATTCTAGTTTGAAATTTGATCTGTGGTTGGACAAGAACTTTTCTGTTAATGACATTATCAGTATTCTTCAGCCTGCAGGGCCGAATTCAATAATTCTACTCAGTAGTTTGCAGGGCGAGCGAATCATATACATAATAAGTCCCAGGTAAATATCCTCTTTTTCTTTCTTTTCTCTATTTTAATGCGAGGTGTTATAAGATTAATAACGAAGAGTTGTCGTTAAATTAAGTCTGTGGTTATATTTGGAAATTTACAGTAAAATAAATAAATAGATGACTCTCATATTGTCCATCTTATTAATAATTAAATTGGATATAATCTGAATTTCAAGGCCGAAATTAACAAGTTCTATTATAGTCGAAGCTGATAGGAGAAATAGGTGGATCTTGCTAATGATTGGATATATATATATATATAGTCCTTTTTTTTTGCGCCATCATTTCGAGGTTGGAATCCGAAACTACAAGAATTCGTAGAGAAGAAAGATCTGTTTTCTGATATCATGGCAGAAATTATGGAACACTCAAAGCTTACAAAAGATAAACCCTACGGCTACTGTGTTAGAGACATTTCGAAAGTATTACCCTTAGTTTGTTCTATCATCTGAATAAATTGTGTGCAAGTGATATAACTAGGCATTTGTTGAGAAATCACAACTCGGTGTATGCTGTATTTTGCAGTTGAAGTTATGACTAGGTCAAAATAACCAATTTTTTGAAGTTAAAATTATTCACTCCTTTCATGGCATCCTTCCGCTTTCGCACTCCTTTCATGGCAACAGAATGCGTCGTCTTATTATTGTCTTCTTGTGAGGATAACAATAATAAGTTTTGACAGGCATTGGTACAATATAATGTTTGAATCTTAAAATTTGATTAATTACTTTCTAATTCTTACCCCAAAGAAAACAAAAAAAAAAAAAAAATTATAATTAAAACTTTACCACACATTCCAGGGGGCTATGAAAAACACTCCAAGAATCTTTTGGGTCCTATGTCAATAGAGCAACAAAATATTTTTCAGTCTCTTGTCCTGGCTATTCCGAGTTTAAAAATCCGTCATCAAGAGTTTTCTTTGGCACAAGTCTTTACAGGTTCTCCTTTAAACTCAACCTGGGAGGGCTGCAAATAGTGCCCTGACCACGTAGAGTCGAGGTTGCTGGCAGTTTATCGTGGGGACTGATGGGAAGATAGCCTTTGGTTACTTACGCCTTCATAGGTCGTGCTCCACCTCATGGCCGGGCTTTGGCTTTTGGTTCATAGGATGCGATTTGCTATATCGCTAAATTTTTTCCTGCCGTTAGAAGTAAGTCTGACTCCTCTGTCTGATTTAGATGGTGAAATGTCTATTTTGCTGTCCCTTGGCAGTAAGGCGTATTGTTGGATGAATTAGAGCCTTCAGGAGCTACATTCAATTGCGCTTCAGTCACGTCTACAGAGAGACATCGTGCTGCACGTTCTTGGCTAAAGCAGACGTATATCTTCCTTTCTTTCTGCTTTTTGAGTCTTCCTATGGATCCTATTTCAATCTTTTAGAGGCATTGTTTGTACCGATGTTATTGAGATCCCTATTTGAGGATTTCAATTAGATGTCTTCTAATTCACATAGAATAACTCTTACATTGAAGATTCTTTTTTCCACTTATCAATCTTACCTCGGGTTTTATGGTATTAATGTTGCATCAAACATATATATATTGCAAATATTTTGTTTCCTATTGGATAATTGTACATATATTTTCGGAATTTGCCTCTAATAAATATATAAAAAAAAAAAAAATTATATCAATTATATAAATTTTTTTTTCCTTGATTAAAAAAGTTGTATTACTATGGTTATGTATTGTTTTATCATTATAGGGTTTTTAAAGTTTGAAACAAAAAAAAAAAAAACAAAAAGATAAGAAATGTAAATGGACATGGATGAGATTATAAAGTGGTCATATGAATAGATGAATATGTTAAGATATCAAGCGACAAATAATTATTGTTAATATAGTAGATTGTCATTAAACGTGGCACTTTTGCATTTGCCCCTTGAGCCGTCCGATTGCCACGTGGTGGTATTATATGTCAATGCATGCTATGTGCCTATTGTATTTAACTTATTATCACATTCAGCTAAAGACTATATGAAGGAAAAAAAACCTTCAATAGAGATTCTATTTTAAACTCACAGAAAAATAGTTTATCCGACGCCGAAATTTGAAAGTCATCTCACGTCGTAAAGCATCTCTATGACAAGAAGTTGACGTCGTTAATTCGTCGTTTCAGAGGCCTATCGTGTGCATGGGTTTTTCTCGCAAACTTGCCTGCCTCAATAAGATCCATCTTGTTGCGGGTACGAATTGCTGAATAAGACGGGTTAAGATCTTTATGTCAACAAAAAATGTTTGCGTCAGAAAAGAAGCCACGTTTCCATACACCATCTACTTTCAATGACAATATCACGCGTACTAGGGCATCATTTTGTTTTTCGATTCGTACAAGTGATATGTTTTATGGGTAAGGTTAGTGAATCTTTTTTTAACACAGTTTAGGTATATTCATTATCGCTAACCTTCAACCTTTGGCCTTCATGTCCCCAACAAATTAGTCCCTTTGTTTTAATTATTTTTGGTAAGATTTTAAGAAATAAATATTGACTATTAATATATTCTTATTCAAAATAAGATTTGAAGAATATGTGTTTGGATAAGTATTTTACTTGATATTTGTTTGAACTATTTGATTGTGATATTGTTTTTATAAATATTTATTAATATAATATTTTGGGTGCATTTTAGTTAAATAATGTTTTTATAACCGTAAAACACTTATCATTAGCATTTTAATAATATTAAATATTTATTGGTATATTTTGTAACTCCATAAATTAGAAAAAATGGTAAACCATATTGTCAAGTACTACATCCCACTGTTTAAAAACCTCAATTAATACATATATGATAAAATATAATTATCAACCCTTACAATCGTTCTACCGTATACTCCATTAACAACTACGATCATTGGTCTACTGTGCTTGCCAACAGTGCATTCGTTCTGTTCTCCCGTATAGAGTCTCATGGTTGTCCTATAATACCTTGCTACAGTTGACTCGGTCTTTCTTCTATTTCGGCATCTTCTGCCTCGTTTTTGGCGAACACAATATACTTGCTCATTACCCTGTATTATATCGGTCTGTTCGAAATAGGTCGTCTATTTGTACATTCTACATACAATTATCTGAGTACACAACATGCCATACAATCTTCCCTTGTTTGTCCAACGGGTACTTGTTCATGATTCCATCAGAATAACAGGAACCATCTTTTCCAAAACCCAAGTTCTCTTGAACAACATTGGCGGAGTGAAGCATGTTTGCAGTTAAACAACTCTTGTGGCCGCCCTTCGGTTTACGGCTGGGACATAAAGTATGCTAAGCCGCCTATGATAAGGTCGAGGAACCCCCTCTATTTGGATAACCTCCACTCACCAAATCGATTTCCTATAATCAATCAGACATTTTATTTGAATTACAGGGCCTCAACCGTGGGGAAATGATGCTCACAAACCGTCAAGAAATACTTATACCTGGTGGAGGATTGTGGGAATCCAAAATTAGGATCATCAGAATTGAATTTAAAACTCATTGAATCATGCTCAGCATCCTTCCTATCCATAACGACATAAGTGAAACATCATCCTAAAGTCCAATACAACCATTGAATTTTTGACAACGTTCCTTTGCGATTCTGGTACCTATCGTGCAAATTCATGTGTGAACCTGAAGCGATACATTTGTGCCATCAATGGCTCCAATACAGTCCCATAATCAAAATTGAATTTTACTCATATTAACGACTATCAACATTAATAACACAATGAACTTAACTACTCACGTAATCGAAAACATATGACCAGTACCTTAAAGAAATGTAGATATTTCGGTGGCTATATTGCCCATGAGGGAAGATAATAAAAATATGGGAACATTATTGTTTGGGTTGAATTTTTAAGAATTGTAATTTATTTTTGCATCAGAAAAAACAAGTATTTCATGTTTGTGGGTTTTAGGAAACTTAGATAATTATTTTGTTTGATATTAACTTAGATAATTCAATCACATGATAAATCATTATAATTAGTTTACTTTTTTAACTTTATGCGAAATTTTTCTTCTAATAAAATAATTTTAACTATTAGTATATTTCCGATACTAAATTTATTTATTATTATTATTTTATTTGTTTGTTTTATCATTTTGGTCTAGTATATTTGAAAACAGTGGCCATGTTAGGGTGTTTTTCTTGGTTCTGGTGCAGCCCTGGTTAAGCGTGCTGTTGCCAATCTTTTATATCGACTCATGACTTGCAATTAGCATGAAGTTAGGTATGGTCACTGTCAAGTTTCCAATCATCCAACTAATTGAACTGAATCTCTCTCTCTCTCTCCCCACTCTCATTTTCAGTCTTCCAACATCACCGTAGAATATTTTGCTGGATTAAAGTTTTATTAGGGACGTTCAAGATTATAGTATATCCTCTGGTAATGGTTTCTATACTTCCCTGAAGTATACTATAGAATTCAATATTTTACGCGTAGTAATCAGGTTTCGAGTTATTTACCGTTTATTCATTTTAATTGCCAATATTTTTTCATTAATTAGAAGCAAGGAACGAGGTCAGGTAATGATAAAACTTTATTTACGAGGGTTTCTTGGGTTTGAATTAAAATACATCATATACTTCTTCCGTTTTTTGTTGACTAATAAAATTCTCTGTCTTTAGATTTCGTTATTGGATGTAAACCTTTGTCAAAATTACCCACAGTTTATTATGCATGCACCCACAGTTTATTATGCATGCCTTTATGTCAGAACAGGATCCCTCTAACTTCTGGGGAGAAATTAATATTATATAAAAGGAGCTGGTCTATATTTATTTGTTTCGACGTGGCTCATTTGCGTCCTTGTTTGTGTGTTTGAATCGCTTGGCAGAGAAAGCTCGAAAAGAGTAATATAGATGGAACGGGGCAATGTAAATGTGCACCCATGGAAAATAGGTATTGCTTTGAAGCTCTTGACAGAACTCTGAAAGATATTTTGTTTGAAAAAGATCAATCAAATGTGATAGAATATTTGGAGGCCTTACTATTGCCCTGGGTGATGATTTCAGATAGATTCTACCAGTTATACCAAAAGGGAAAAAACATGACATAATACCAGCCTGTTTATCATCATCTTGCCTTTGCAAACATGTAACAGTGTTGAGACTTACAGAGAACATGAGGTTTAAGACAAACTTGGTAAACCCAACAGAATTGGATAACTTGAAGACTTTTGACAAATGGTTACTTGATGTTGGAGAAGGAAGGGACGTTGCAGAAGATGAGAGTTACATCCAAATACCTGAAGACTTGAAAATTGATCAACATACCAATCACGAAGAAACAATTATGAATGTTGTTTTTTCCAGATTTATCTGCTCAGATAAATAATATTGACTATATGAGAGAGAGAAAGCAATATTGACACCTAAAAATGCGACAGTACATAGATTGAATGACTATATCACCTAAAGTCTGCCAACAAATGGAAAGACGTATTTTAGCTTAGACAACACTTGCAAAGCAGCAGGTATCTCAAACGATGATGACATTCTCTATCCGACCAAATTTCTTAATTCTCTGATGTGCTCCAGCATGCCCAAACATGAATTGCATATGAAAATAGGCATTCTAATTATGTTGCTGCGTAATTTGAATCAATCTGATGGTCTTTGCAATGGAACCAGATTGATTATAACCCATTTAGGAAAGTGGTCCATACGAGCAGTGATTATTATCGAGTCAAATATTGGGGATATTGTTACAATTCCTAGAATAATAATGTCGAATGCAGATATGAAGTGGCCTTTCAGGTTGAAGAGAAGACAGTTACCTATGACAGTTAGCCTCTGTATGACAATAAACAAAAGTCAAGGTCAATTGCTCAAAACAGTAGGATTGTATATGAAACATCAGATCTTTACACATGGTCAATTATACGTTGCATTATCAAGAGTAACTTCAAGACAAGGTATCAAGATTCTGCTAACCCTGCAACAAGATGAACCGCAAAGACATTGACAAATATTGTTTTTAAAGAAGTGTTTAACTGAAAGGATTGATATATTGTATATAATATAAAATATTGTTTATAACATAAAGGATTGATACATTGTATATAATATAAGACATTGTTTATGAGAGATTAATGTGAAAAATTAAAGATATTTACATAAATATGAAAAGGTCACATTAAATGTTTAAATATATACAGAAACATAAATTCCTTGATACAAAGGTATTTATACATTTTATATTATTATTGTCAGATACAATGAATGCTACATTATATGTATTATGTATTCTAAATACATATTTTTTACATACGCAACTCAACCACAAACTCTTGCGCGCGACAGACATCGTTAAGATATTTAACATCAATATTACAATTAAATAATTTAAATATTTATAGAAGTAACATTACATTGGCTGGAGACTTTTTTTCACATACACAGAAATTAGCATCAACTGAATACATCCACGTCCGTAATAATAACACAACTATAAACACTTGCATGGCAAATAGTGGCAAATATTGTCAAAATATTTAAAAAACGGTTTAAATATTTACATATGTGGTGGACTAGAGAAAGGTTCAACAGCATTGCAGTCAATATAATCTCTATTAGGCGGCATCTTCTCATTTTTCAACACAATTGTCTCTAAAAAACTAGAATCTTCATTCGGAAATCTATGCTTAAATTCTTTGACACAAGCTTTTCTGGTGGCCAAAGACATTTTTGGCACCAAATCATAAGCCTCTTCTTTATCTTTATCAGCTTGTGCAATTAAAGATTTGATGTTATCATTTTCTTCAGACAATTCATTACTTTTCTTTTTAAAGACTTTCTTTTGCTGTTGCTCATTTGCAAAAGACTGTTTAGCATTTCTAAATTATTCTTGACAGTGTTTCAATTCGGTTTTAACCTTTTCAAACGCCTCCTTTGATATTTTCAACTATTCTTCCAATCTGCGAACCTAGGAAATCACATCTTCATTTTGTTTTTTCAAATCTGAGATCACATCTTCTTAAGCAAGCCAACATTCTTTGATTTCTAAGAAACCTTCATAAGCCTATTTCAAAAACAATGAAACCACGTTAATGTCGTCATGCCAAATAAAGTATATATTCACATGATGAGGTGAAAAAACATGACCTCTTTCCCTAGGTCGAATGTTTTGTTGTCCAGCTCTTCTTTAGAAAGATTTTTCCATTTTCATTCAGAATTCGTATTTGGACCCTCTTGCTGACAAGTTTTCTGCCGTTTCACCAATTTATGTAATGGAATTTCTTCTAACTGATTATCTTCCTCTTCAATCAATTTAACATTGCAGGAACCAGAATCAAGTTTCACATAATTAGAGACTAATGCAGGTAAAATAGGAGTCTGTAAAGGCGTTAACAATTTTAACTTGGAATCACTGCTTGATCCTCCTTTATACAGTACTTCAGAATCAAGTCTTCAAATAAATTTCATCAAGTTTTTAGGAGTCATTACTACAATGAAAAAAAATATATCATCAAATAAAAAAATAATGCAAACAGACAATCAGTCAACTTAATAGAAATTGTAAGACTTTGTTATTACTTGGGAGACATTTATTCTTCGTGATACGTGATAGAGACACAATATTACAACTGGTGATTCTAATTCGAAAATAGAATAACATGCAAGCACTATATCAAACTGCTATTAGATATACTCACCATATATGACTCCAATTGCTACAATTCTCATTAAAACAACAATATCTCAGATGTACTACAAAGAACACCAAAACCTTGGCAAGTATTCCAAAAAATAAATAGATAATTAGATGATAACAATGATGGTAACTTTTGAAGCATTTATACCACTGGCATTTCATAACATCAATTCATAAAACAACGACAATATTACAATATACACTAAATAAAACAAGATAATAAACAAAATCGTAATGAGAAAAACACCAATTTCAGCAGTAGATTTACCAAGAAAATAATGTGCAACATGACTACCAGAACAACAAATAAACAACCTGAGCAGAACAAACAAAATCGTAATAAGAAAGACATCAATTTTAGGAGTAAATTTATGAGAAAATAATATGCAACACGACTCCCAAAGAAACAAATAAACAACTTGAGCACAACAAATTATCAGCACAACCATCTAACAACAACTTCTTATAACAATAGTAACAAATCTCAAAACTCTGTAAGAATAACATGCACTTTAATCAAAGTTAAAATCAATGAAAAATTAATTAGACCAATGTAAAATAAAAAACGACATTGTCACTGTAACTAAAGAAAATTTACTTTACTTGTCTCAACTTTAGTGAACGAGAAAAGACGGATGTGGAAAACGCGACAAACAGACTGGGACAAATGCCCTTAATGCCGAAACTGACAAAGAAAACCCTAAATCCCCAAATTTACTTCAAGTAAAACACTGAACATTAAATCTGCATATTTACTTTAAATATCAACAACATTTTAAATGACAACGGTTTTCATCACTTACAAATTTTACAAAGCCAAAATGACAGCGCACTGTAAAACTTTAATATTTCCATTTAAGCCAAACAATGTCACTATAACTTAACATAAAAGTATAAAAGAAGGGAAAATCAAAGTTCCCTTCAAAATCTCACTATCAAATACTAAACCTAACAATAGAAATGAATTTGAGACTAACAATTACAAAATCAATAGAATTTCAAATTCAATAATATATGCAATAATGATTCCATATGACATATTGAAAATAGAGAAATCCTTATAACTTAATTGTAACGATGTAAATGACAAATAAAATACTCAATTGCGTATTACTTTGAAACCACTTCATTTTGAAATAACATTATTTGAGAACAAAAGATCAACTTGAAGCA
Source organism: Pistacia vera (assembly GCF_008641045.1). Taxonomy (NCBI): domain Eukaryota; kingdom Viridiplantae; phylum Streptophyta; class Magnoliopsida; order Sapindales; family Anacardiaceae; genus Pistacia; species Pistacia vera. The sequence goes on along the minus strand of NW_022196722.1, from coordinate 585,294 downwards.
ACAGAAAGTGAAATTTTACCATATGTACATAATCATGCAGACATATAATAATTTTCCCATGGGAGAAGATCATCATGCAAGTATTACAATGTTGACGACCTAAAACAAAAGCATTAGGAGGATGACAACCTAAGACACAACAGACCTATTCTATATATGCTTATTCAACAACATATTATGTATATATTACATACAAGCAAAACAAAATGTAAAAATTACAGTCTCTACAGTGTTCTAATCAAAGAGCAAGAGACCTCGCCTCATCCATTTTCCATAGGCCTTCCTCATACTTGTACCACCTCAGAAAGCCTTCATCACTTTAGGTATGCTGGCACATGATGCATGAGTGCTTAGTACATGTTAAGAACTCACGTAATCGAGCAGCCTTCTGCAAGATAATTTTATCTAGCTTCTTAATAATTTTTTCGACCATCGGTGGAGGAAGCAGTAGACCTTTTATCAGAAGGCAATGTGAAATGTTGAGGACTTCTAGGTTTGGTAGGTCATCTAATATGAGCATTAGGGCATCCTTAACTATCATTGAGCATCTCAAGCTCAAAATCTTCAAATTTGGAAGAAATTTGGCTATCATAGAAGCAAAGAGAATGTCAAAAGGACCTATGACCTTGAGCTCACTGAAGTTCTTGCAATTTAGGGCTATTTCCTCTATAAGATAAGGCGGATTTGCTGTACTAGGCATTGTTAGGGACATCTCCATGTACAAATGGCCTTGCAAATTACAGTCTTCTTTATTCTATTCCAAGCTGGCATAACAAGACACCTTAGCTAGGGGCATCTGTAGACAACAATATATGGTTGGTTACTTCCCAATTCACTGTACCAAAAAGAAAATTAAAGATGATGATCATTGGTACCAAAGGCAATGCCAAAGACTCAGTCAATAAATAGCGAGAATAAAAAAAATTACCTTTTAGCAAGGTTTTAGACAGAAACATAAAAAAATTACCTTTTAGTAATATAATAACTTGTTCGTCCTCTACATACAAATTGAAGTGAAAAATCAAGGTTCTTATGTATCCCCGACTGAGACTCAAGGAAATCTTCAACAAATGAGTCAATGTCTTATCAGAACATTCATCCATGTAAACATATGGCTCTGATGGGATTTTGATGAAATTTGATCTCAACATTGACAAATCAAGAGTTTTCCAAACCAGAGGACCACAACAAGCTGAACGCCATGAACTACATGAGCAATCCCTAAAGTCAACTAGAAGACTTCAAAAGACAAGAAGATTTTCATCAATATGTCAGTGTCCAGGTCCTCCCATCTTCTTACAGCAGAGGCGCCCTCTTTCATTTGACCAGTTGCCCAATTATCTCATAGAAGTTTCAGAGCATTAGCACACCTGCATAAGATATCCACATAATCCATGTACTATGCATAAAATATCATGTAATACATTAATTTATATGAATTTAAAAAGATTCGTACTAATTGAATGTATCAAATACTTAATATACCTACGTAGAGATATACATGAATGCAAACCATTTACATTTAAGATAAATTAATACTTAACATTAAATGATTAAGACTAAAAAAGTTTATATTTGTTGAATAGAATAATCAATTTTTCTCAGTAGAAACAACGATATCTGATATATATAAAAAAATCAAATAATTAATGTTCAACAAAATAAATATACCATCATTAATTTACAAAAATACTAAAAACGAGATTCAAATAACAATATTGACTCTCATTAATAATTAACACGATATTATCTATCAAATCCAAGCACACAGAAAATTGTTCGCTATCCAGCATCCACACAAAAATTATATAAACCACTAAGACCGTAATAACATTATAATTTCCATATACTTACACCAAAAAAAAAAAAAAAAAAAACACCACCAAAATATCATGATTCCTTACAAAAGAACGAAAACACAATCCATAAATCTATTACAATTACCATCACAAATTGTGCAACGAATCATTACAAAAGCAACTCAGAATAACAACACCACTCTTCAAGCAATACGGTTGTCATAAGTTTTACTAATATTATCATATTTCGTTAATCTGTTGATTTCATTATTTTGTTAATCATACAAAAAACCGTATTTCAACTCTCAACAATTGAAACGGATTATGCCGAATCACTTGTGTCTTTAGTTCTTAACAATTTTCTAATACATAAAAACCAAAATACATGTTAGAATCGATATTTAACTGAACCATATTTTTCACACTTTTTTATTGTTAATTTCTTGATCATACAGGTCATGATATTATGATTACAAAGTGTTGAAACCATTATTTACACTTTTTTGTTGTTGTTGTTGTGGATCTTGTGTTTGGAAAACACTTTATTATTATTATTATTATTATTATTATTGTGGTCTTGTGTTTGAAAACCATTATTTCCCTTACAATTTACAAGTGCAAATCTCTAAACGAACAAACAAACGTAAAGGAAGTCTTACATAGAAGAAACATCTTCAAACAACGACACAAACTACCAGCAATAACAACGACAGGGCTTTCAATTCTGAAGATTCTTGCAGAAGCAGAAAATAAGCATGCTTCACTATTGCTTGGAACACATTTGTCTTCGTGGAACATGATAGAAATAAAGAATTACAACTACTCATTGCAGCTTGCAAACAAAATGACCAGTAAAGTAATGTATCAAACCGCCATTGCTCTAATTACTATGCACGACAGTAGAGGTATAAAATTTTTAATGAAATTAGTGAAACTAACCAATCAATTCCACAAACTGAAAAATTGCAAGGAAGTGTTCAAGTCCATGACTCCAACTGCGACAATTCTCATTAAAAGGAGAATATTTCGGATTTGTGACAAGGAGAATCAAAATCATATACATTGGGACAGATTAATATCGACATAACATATCACATGTCCAAGATGTAATGTAGATTACCAGATAGTATGTATGAAATATAATTTTTAGTAAGTTCCTTATATGATTTATTACACATGTAAAAATTTAAATGCTTTTTAATTTATTCTGAAAATAGAAGTTAAAACTCATTGGATTGTCTACAAATGTTTGATAAACATCAATCGAAATATATTATAATATAAATTAACAAAATTATAAATAAATATTCCTATTGCACATTGAAAAAAATTCCACTCTATTACCAACCAAATTAAATCCCACACCGAACGATAACATTCCCTTGGAGCACGGTTGTCGAACCATTATTCACTATCCAACCAATATATTATAATATCATCATGACGTTTCTGACTTGAATACTTAACAAAATATTTATTATGTTTGCTACCGTTTCGTATCCTCTTATTCAAAACCTTATTAACGTTTTTTCAATCAACGTGTTTACTTATTACTAGACATTTATTCATTTTCCCAAAGCACCTTTTGTATTCTCAAAAAACAAATAAATAATTTTAAATTTTAAATAAATAATTTACATAATAGTAAAGTGATACCAAGACAAATTCAGAGAAGTCATTGACCAGATGTTAAGATAAATCATTTTTTTATCAACCAAATTAAATACCACGCCGAACAATAACATTCATTTAGAGCACAGTTGTCGAACCATTATTCACTACCCAACCAATATATTATAATATCATCATGACGTTTTTTACTTGAATACTTAACAAAATATTTACTACGTTTGCTACCGTTTCGTATTCTCTTATCCAAAAAGTTATTAACGTTTTTTCAATTAACGTGTTTACTTATTATTAGACATTTATTTGTTTTCCCAAAGCACCTTTTGTATTCTCAAAAACAAATAAATAATTTTAAATTTTAAATAAATAATTTACATAATATTAAAGTGATACCAACACAAATTCAGAGAAGTCATTGACTAGATGTTAAGATAAAATTAATAATTATACCTCTATAATTATAAATATCAATTGTAGATAGATGTTATTAAATCACTCATGCAAGTTGAGAAGACTACCTGAATATTATATGGTCTAATCGTATAATCGATATTATTTTTGCAGACATGTCTTTGATATTCGATTTCATATTTTCATGCATATACATTTTTACTGCCTTTTCCAATTTATTCTTATTATCCTTTCTATTAAACTCGTGCCAATTAGATTTTATTCTTCTTAAACAACCATGTTTATTTATTATATCATTTTTATTCATATTCCATCTATTTCTTTTGTATTCATAATTAAACAAAACAAATCAAAATATGTTCTAATGTGAATCAACAAAATTTTTATTAACAAACTAAGATACTCAATAAAACATAAACAATTAAAAAGACCAATGCTGACCGTATAAATATTTTATATTAATTAATATATTATCACATGATCACAACATCTCTGACTTGAATATTTAACAAAATATTTATTACCGTTTCCTTTAAAACTGTGCCAATAGATATCATTATTATTAGATCACCATGTTTATTTATTGTTGATCAGTGCATTGTATTAATATGTGTTATTTTTAATGTGACATTACTATAAAAAATCAGGGTATTAGAATTTGGTTTTAATTATGGGTTAATGTACTTTTTGATTGATGTGATTGATATTTTGATGATATCTGGTATTGTGATATTTAATGTCGTTCTTAATGTACTGCTTTTGTTAAAGTGTTGATTAAATAAATGATACTGTTTATGTAGATATTTATATGATATTAATGGAATTCATAAAAGCAGACATTTATTTTGATGAAACACAATCCGTTTCCCACTGGTTTAAAAAAAAATTGTACTAATCAAATGTCTCAAATACTTAATATACCTATATAGAAATTTAGATGAATGCGGACCGTTTACATTTACATTTAAGTAATACTTAACATTAAATGATTAATACAACCATCATTAATTTACAAAACTATTAAAAACCATAGTCAAATAACAAAGCTGACTCTCATTAATAATTAACAGAACATTATCTAAGCAATTGAAATACAAAAATAAAATAAAAAACTGTTTGCTACCCACACACGAACTATATAAACCACAGATACCATATCGACAACATAATTTCCATATACTTGCACCCAAAAAATAGCACCAAAACATCATGATTCTTTACAAAAAGATCAAAAAGACAACCCACAGGTCTGTTACAATTACCATCAGAAATTCTACAATGAATCATTGTAAAAGCAACTGATAAAGATGATACCGCTTTACAAGCAATACGGTTAATGTAAGTTTTACTAAAACCATCGTATTTCATTAATCTATTAATTTCATTATTTTCTTAGTCATACAGAAAATGATATTATACAAAATGGTTAAACATACAACTAATAACAATAGGATAGTGGTTTATTCCATAGTAGCCTTATAACAATAATGGTTAACCAAACAAATGACTATGCCTAACCATGTGCATCTTTAGTTGTTAAAAGTTTTCTAATACACAAAAAACAAAATGTGTTTTAGGATGCATATTTAATAGAGTCATATTTGACACACTTATTTATTCTTAATTGCTTAATCATAAGGTAATGGTATTGTGATTCCTAACTATGGATTTTTTTTTTTATTATTATTACAAATCTTGTGCTTCGAAACCATTATTTACCGTACAATTTACAGGTACAAATCTTTGAACAAACAAGCAAACATAAAACAAATATTACAAAGAAGGAACATTTCGAAACAACAACACAAACTACCAACAACAACAACAACGGGACTTTCAATTCTAAAGATAATTGCAGAAGCAGAAAATAAACAAGCTTTGCTACTGTTGGGAACATATTTGTTCTTCATCGAATATGATGCACATATGGGATTACAACTGCTGATTGCAGTTTTCCAAAAATATAACATGCAAGCAATATATCACACTGCCATTGCTTTGCTTACTGTACATGACAACAGAGGTATACAAATTCCAATGACACTAGTAAAACTACCTAATAATTTCTACAAACTGAAATATTGTAGGCAAGAATTCAAGTCCCTGACTCCAACTGCCACAATTCTCTTTAAAAGACAAATATTTGGGACTTGCAACAAGGAGAATCAAAATCGTATACACTAGGACAGATCAGCGTCACTAGAAAATATCACATGTCATAGATGTAACGTGGATTACCAAATAGTCTATATGAAATTTAATTTTTAGTAAGTTTCTTATGTAATTTCTTGCACGTGTAAAAATTTAAATGCTTTTTAGTTTAATTTGAAAAGAGAAGTTAAAACTCACTCAATTATCTACGATTGATCCAAATATTTACTAACTTATAAAGAAAAATTGATCACAAAATTAAAATGATTAGTAAAATGTAAACAATATTTAATAAAAATATTAAACACCAATGATTATGAGAATTTCAAATAATTAAACACATTCGACAAACAGTAATCTAAATACTATTCCTATAACATATCAAAATGAATTTTTATTACATTATTCATTAGATTAAATTCCACGTTGAACCACAACATTTTTTGAAAACCCGCTTGCCGAACCATTATTAACTATTTATTACGCTTTCCTTTGATGCGCTACAAACAGTTTTGCTACCGTTTCATATCTCATTGCCTAATAAGTTGTCAACACTTTTTCAATCAACGTGTCTATCTGTTACTAAATGACTGTTAATTTTCTCAGAGCAATTTTTATATTGTGTAATACAGTACCCCAGAAATTGATTGGGTTGTCATGTTCTCAACTACATCCCAAAAACTTTGAAAAAACTATATAGATAGACATGCGTTTTCAAAATCAATATGAGGATTATGGATGTGAAGGAACCATCAGAATTTTATACTATGACAAAATTTCTTGCATAAAAAATGAGTTCAAATTTATTCCGTCTGTTTGTTTCCTATTTTTATTTAGATAAAACAAGTCAAGATATATTCTAATGTGAAGTAACAAAATTTTAATTACAAGACTAAAATACTGGATAAAACATAAACAATATTTAATATTTTAATAAATTTTTAATAACAATATTAGACAAAACTGTTTATAAAAATGTTAAAAAATTAAACGTATTCAACAAAAATCAATCTAAATATATAATAATCTTAATTAAAAAAACTATAAATAACCATTTCTATTACAGATTTAAAAAAACTTTTGTAGCATTATTGATCAAACAAGATCAAAGCCGAACTATATGCATGTTTCATAACCATATTGCCGAACCAGAATTAAAAAATTAATAAATATATTATGACATCATCATATCATCTCTGACTTGGATACTTAACAAAATATTTATTGCCTTTCCTTTAAAAATGTATCAATAAGATTTTATTATTAGTAAATCACAGTGTTTATTTATTATAATATCTCAACATCTTGCCAAACCATCATTAACTACCTAATTAATATGTTGCACACTTAACAAAATATTTATTACGGTTTTCTTTAATATTGTATAGATAGTCTACTAACATTTTGTATTACCTCATCCAAACAATTATTAACACTTTTTAGATCGACACGTTTATTTATTACCAGTTGTCTGTTCAAATTCCATCTCTTCGTATCATATTCTCCTATAAATATTGCTCTAATATCAATCACCCATTTAACTTTCTTCAAATACTATACACTTTAATTGTTCATTTCTTCTCCACAACTTAATTCAAAAATGGCTGACAAAACATCACAACCAAAAGAATCTACAACAAATATTAGCAACGACCTCAACAATAATAATTCTCCACCGAGGCAACCAGAAGGTATGAATGTTCCACATCTTTTGTATCCCAAATTACAAAATGTCAAACAAAACGATGATACATATTTGTGGGAATATAAAAACCATTAAAAAAAATTGATATGTCAAGAGTTCTTCTCATAATTATATTTACACATTCATGTTACTGTTTCCATATATTTAAAAAATTTGATTGTATATTGTTTCTACAATTGGTTTAGACATTTTTCAGGGAATACCAGAATTGAGGGAGATTTTCAAAAAAGTTGACACCAATATGGATTATCTACATACTGCTAGAGACAAATTCAGAGAATCATTGACCAGATGTTAGAAATCATGCAATCTGCCATGGATATTATCTATAACATAAACAAAAGAAGTATGCATATGCACTAGAGGAACTGAACAACTATAGAGAAATAGAAAGTAAACACCGTCTACATCACCCAAACCCACTTCACGTATGAAAAACCGATGTACTTATTCTTTTATAATAAAAGTATTATTCTCTATATTCAACTTTATCTGATTTGATGTTACTCATTAATTGATTGAAAATTGTTCCTTTAATTGATGCATTGCATTTACTGTTTAATGAATCTACTAAAAATCTCCCTCTGACATGTTGGTTTTGATTTAATTCTTCCATCTTCACACATTGGATGAGTATTAATAATAATTATATAGTACATTACATAGGCATTCCAAAAATCTAACCATTTTAAATAAAACGTATAAAGATGGAAGTTATCTTCATTTCTATTTTGTAGTTCTACAATTATTAATTGAGTTATCATGTTCTCAATTGCAAAACAAGCAAGCCTTTAATGAATTGTGTAAACAGAGTTGTTTTCAAACCTTAGCTAGAGAGAATCCTATACTGTGAGAAAAAATTTACTAGTCAATGTCAAACCTGAAAATGAACTCATATAAAATTTAAGTTTAAATAATTGATCTTGATAATATTAATAGATATTTATAATTATAAAGGTACAAGTATTAATTTATCTTACACAACTCCATACATTATAAATTTTATTTACTCTAAAACTTGTATAATTTAAACATTCTCATCTCTTAATCTAATTACTTTATTCCGTTATAATATTTTGTTTGCAACCCATTCAAGAACACTAAAAACATACCCACGCAACGCGAGGTGTAATGACTTCTTTCTAAAAGTATATTTTTAAACATATACTATGAAAACATACATATTAGCATATGAAAATAGTTGGGCCCAAATTTTTTCTTTACATACAAATATATTCTTTACATCTATCAAAATAACAAGTACAAAAACTTAGCAATGGTGAACAGTAATGCCAATTCTCTCCGCTTGTCGACGTCCTTCCGACCGCTGCTCACCTATTTCCTGCAGAAACATGGAAAAACAACGGGGTGAGCATAAAAATGCTCAGTAAGTAAATCCCTTAACTTTTCTCTTCTTTGATTCTTTCCTTACTTAATTCTCTTCTTCTTTCTTTCTCTTGTTTCTATTCTCACTGTTCTTTTCTTTCTTTCTATTCTCTCTGTTTCTTTCTTTCTCTTTCTGTTCTTTCTTTCTTACGCTTTCTATTCTTTCTCTTCTTGCTACCTTCTATTCTTCTAACCATAATAAATTCATGGAATATGCATAATGAAATGCATATGCAATAATGCATAAAAATGCATTTTATTTCTTCTTTCTATTTCTATCTTTTCTTTTCTATTCTTTTTCTCTCTATTCTTTTCTTTTTCTTTCTATGCTTTTCTTTTCTTCTTGTCTTGCTTGCCCAAGCTTCTCTTTTCTTTCTTGTTTCTTTTCTTTCTTTTTTCTTGCTTGTTCAAGCTTTCTCATTCTTTCTTATTCTTATCTTTTTTTTTCTTATTCTTTTCTTTTCTTATTCCTTCTTTTCTTATTCTTTGCCGATCGAACTCGGTTGATGTATGGATTCGGAACCTTGGCCGTGTGAGTGAGTACAGTCCTCATCTACATCACTCTTGCGGACCGTAACAATTCTTCTTTCTTCTTAGGCCACTCAATTAAGGGACGTGCTATGAATTCTTCTTGGTAAAACCCTCATCCACATACACTCTTACGGGTCGTACAATTTTTCTTCATCTTATGCCACTCAATTAGGTGATGTGTATGTGGGAATTTCTTCTTAACACTCACGGTTCCCCCCATCACACCAACCTATTCTTTTCTCTTCTTTAACACTTTTTCTTTCTTTAATTCTTTAATGCTTATTCTTCTTTCTTTTTATTCTTAGAATGCTTTATTCTTTCTTTCTTTCTTATTCTTTATTTTTAGTCTTTATTCTTTATTCTTTCTTAAGTTTCTACACATACACAATTATTGCATATGGATGGCTCATGCTTAAAATTTCTTACTTAAATGCACTTATGAAATGCCATATGCAATGTTGCATAAAATAAGGTTTCTACTCAACTCATACTTCTCTTAGGCATTTCATCAAACATACTTGTGCATTAACAAACCCTATGTAATTATCATTCTATTTGTTTCTTAAACCACCAAATTGAGAGAACCTCTCTTGTAACATCACCATACCTACACGGCAAAAACACTCCCAAAAGTTTCTCCAATTTTCCAATTTCAACCCATCATCAAACCATCACACCACTCCTCATATTCAGTATATCTAACAAGAAGCATAACTAATCATCCATCTCATCTCAATTTCTCAATAATCATAACATATGCATATTTAAAGAAATCTCTACACACTTGATTTTCTTAAACTTTAACTTGAGTTGGATTTTAAGTGGAATACTTACCTTATGCTTGAGTAGTCTCTACTAGCTCTCTACTCTTGTTGGATTCAAATCTTCTCTTCACCCTAAGCTAACCCATAAAACTCAACTTTTTACACAAATAAAACATGATAAAGCAAGATCCTTACCTCTTGAAGCCTAAAATCAAAACCCTATGAAAAACCACTCAAAAGCCCTCAAAATCCTGGAGGATTGAATGAAAATTTGAGAGAAAGGGGGGAGAGTGTGGCGGTGCAATGAAAAATAAGGTTTCAAACCCTTAACACTTTAGTTTTACCACACTTTCCCATTTTGCCCTTACTCTTTCTTCAAAATTCCATCTATGTCCCTTAGTCAATTACCATAATGCCCATTTTTAATCATTCCCTACTATTAATGCAAGTTTAAGGCATTTTCTTCATATTCTCTTAAAATCACTTTAACAAAAATTAACTAAGGGCTATAAAAACTAAAAAATCTGTACCTCCTGATTTGGGCGTTACACGAGGGCCCCATGCTAGTTAATACTAATACATAACAATTCTAGAGCTACAACTAAAATCTGCGTGTATATTTCCATATTCATGAAGCGTTTGTATCTAAGAGCTAAATGTGGGGATTTAACCTTTGGAATTCCCAATAAAATAAAATCACTAATTTATTATATGTCATTATTGAATAAAATTCTTTATGATTAAAATTTGGGAGGTGAAGGGTATTTAATGAGAATGTGATATATATATAGATTTTTAACTTTTTCCTAACCATCAATCAATTACATCCTGCACATTAATTATGACACTTGCATAATTATAAAGCTCCTAATCCTATGTGGCATCCTACGTGGAGCCCAATTGGCGATCAATAGAATGTGGGCTTTAGGATTATATAGATATATAGATTAGATATTTGAGGAATACCCTTACAAACTCAGTTTATATATTTGCTATATATTTTATTAGAGTTTTTATATAAAGAAAACTCTTTTACATGCACATAATCTAAGCAAACACACTCTATAACTTTAGGGGTGTGTTGGTTCAGGGAATGTTATGTTAATAGAAAGATAGATTACTTTGAAGATTACTGAGATGTTTAGGAAAATATGTTTGGTTGGTTGGAATAAATTGGTGGTTCTGTTTATTTGATATGTATGGTTGGAAGGAATAAATTGGTGGGTATGTTAAAGATTACTAAATTGCCCTCCTTTAAATATTAATATAATATTATTTTTATTATTATTTTTTGAATCATTTCTTTTAACCCCTTACATTTGAGATTTTGCTAAAACACTCAACCACATAAAGTTTAATTTTTAACAAAACAACCCCTACCTACCCAGCCACTGCCGGCTGCCTAAACCACCACAATCGTCGATCGGGAAGTGCAACAGAGATGTTCTTTGAGAGGTTTTAAGAGGAGGTGGGGGAGTTGATCGATGCAAGTGGGGTGATTTCCGGTAGAAATGCGATCGAAAAAGCATTAGAAAAAGGGAAATCACGATAAACATTGGGCTTCGCCGGTAATTGGGGGCAACTTTGGCAATGGGGTTGTTGGGATTTGAAGAGGAAAATGAGAAGGTAAGATGGTGGTGGTTAGGGCCGACGTGATACCGGAATTAGCCCAGATCAGGCTAATACCGTGGTTGCCCAACCCAAAAAATCCCAGATCCACGGCCATTGATATGGCGAAAAACCCATATGGCATACGATTGGCCAGATTCGGCCACGTCCCCATTCTAGCAACGGTGGCCACCGGTGGTGGTGGTGGTGGTGGCTGTTGCAATAGTCCCCTTAGGTGACTTGTAAATTGTTTTAAAAATAGGGCATTACTTCCAGAACTTTAATTTTTAGGGGTAAAATTGTAATGGTAGAGTTCATGTAAATTAATTCAAAATAAGGACATTATTGTCCAAAATTTTAATAGTGAAGGGTAAAATTGTAACAAATTAAGATTACCAAGTAATCTACAATACCTAATAAAATGGAAGTAATCGTTATTTCCTATATTACCACAGGAACTATTATTGGTATGGAGAGTTACCGAAATCTTTATTACTTGATAATCAAACATGGTAATAAGTAATATCAGATGATATTACCTCAGTAATCCCAATAACTCCCAACAAACACACCCTATATCTTTTATTTAACTTATAAAATATGTATTTTTGTACTAAGTAATTCTCTAGTTAAATGTCATTATATCAATTTTATTATACTTTGATCCCACTGGGTCTTACACGTAAAAATATATCATTTCAATCAAATAAGTGAATTTATATGGTCTCTCAAGTTGAGTACCCCCAGCTGATAATAGAGTGACCACTAGATCTTATCCGGTCAGTAATTCTAGGGTACCAAGGGATTACTTGATGTGCTGGCAAGTTAGCCCAAACACCCCGTCATCAAAAAGAAAAAAAGTGAATTTAATGGTAATTAAGTGTAGTCTAAAAAAATTAATATTAGAACCTTTTTTTAACACATAAGGTAAAGTCAACCTATCTATTACCACTCATTGAATATTATTAGTTTTGGGGATATATTGATAAAAAAGATATATAGATTTAAAATGCAGAACAGGGTCTAAAAAAATTGTCAATCTAATAATTTAACCAAAAATACTTTTAAATTAATAACTAAGAGAAATAATATTTCACGTAAGTTTCTAAAAAGAATGTGTCCAAACTTAATACTTGGCCACAAAAGGATAAAACAAAAATGATAAATTTGAAAACCTTTTGGCGAAAATATATAAAAAAGAAAGTCTAGAAGGGGTAAAATGGTAAAAAGAGAGAGAAAGAATTAGATGCCGAAACCACCACCACCTCTTTCCTTTAAATTCAATATATATATGGGGCGTTTGGATTGGGGGTATATAAGATAATAGGGGTAATCTTCGTTCATTTTGCAAGATTCCGATGTTTGGTTTGCAAGTAATAAAATATTATGGGAATCTTTATTACAAACAATGTTTATTATTGGTGATGTTGGCGTAATTCGATACCCTCCCCTACCCGTAGAATTAAAACATTACTAGGGTAATCTGATTTTTTACCCATTTTGCCCTTATAAAACATATTTCGGCACAATTGCCCTCAAATATCTACCAAATAACAGTTACCCAGCCCCCCACATTTGAGAAATTAGATAAAACATCCCTACCACAAAATAGTTTAAAAATTACAAAGTACCCCCACCCCCAAGACCACCGCCGACTGTGACTCACCACTATCGTCGCTAGCGTCTGTCGTCGTAATGTTCACGATTGATGGGATCTGGCCGGGTCGTGCGTTGGTAGGCCTTTTTCGGCCATGATCACATCCATGGCCGGAAACGGCTAGATCTAGCGTTTCTATGACCTTTCATGACCAAAGATTGGTCGTTTTTCTAGCCATGGATTTGTGATCCATGGCCATTTTCGGTTTTACCGGCGCACGACCGACCATATGCGGCCAGTCTGCTCCATTCCGTCATTGCTGCGAGGACTGGTGATGGTGGATGGTTGCCGACAGTGGCTTGAGGTGGGTGGGGGTGATTTTGTTAAATTAAAGTTTATATGGTTGGGGTGTTTTAGCAAAATGTCAAATGTAGAGGGTTAAAAGAATGATTAAAAAAATAATAATAAAAGACACTATTATATTAATTTAAAAAGAGGGCAATTTAGTAATCTATATAACATGCCCCCATTTATCCTCCCAACCAAACATATTATTCACCAATTTATTCAACCACCAACATATTTTCTAAACATCTTAATAACTTCAAGGCTATCTTTCTTTTCATTAATATAATATCCTTGTAATAAAATATTATGATCCAAATGCCCTCATATATACCTCAATATCTCTTCATTTTACACAATAAAACTAATTACCACCAAATCAAACTTAAACAAAACCAAATCCCAATTCCTCTTTCTTTCTTCAAAAAAATATGGCCGATCAACTCACCATGATCAGATCTCCGAATTCAAGGAAGCCTTTAGCCTCTTCGACAAGATCGTATGGTCTCTTCTCTCAGTATTGGAAATAAGTATAAGAAGCAGGTTGTTTCTGCAAAGATTAGAAGTTAAGAAGGGTTGTTTTTTGTAAGAAACAAAATTGTCACCACACGGTGCGTTTTGTAAGCTTTTGTATCAAATTATATAAGTCTTCTGTAACTTTACTAAACTGAATTTTTCAATAACAGAACACCAAACAAGTCTTTCTCTTTTCTCTTTCGATTCATTCATTTCCTTTTATTTTCTTTTCAACCGCCTAATCTTTCACTCAAATCTCTAATTTTTTTTTTTTTCATTTTTATTATTTCTTGGATCTAGGGTTCTTGTTTTAAGATCTGATCTGTTTTTTTATCTTTGTTTGATTAATCTTATTCGTTTTTTGATTGAAATTTTGTGACCTACGCCATCTAGGAGATGAAATTTATTTTATACAATTTTGCATTGTTCTTATTTGTAAAAAAAATTATTTGCTCAATTGCCTGTTTGAATGCGAGATTCGTTTTGAGAATATTTCTGATGCTTGTGGGAATTGATCTCATTTTCAAATTTGAATGGTGTATTGTGTGTTCCTTGTTGAGAAATTCTTCCGAGCTTAGAATGTCTGCATTTTTTTTTTTTTTTTTTTTTTTTTTTTTTTTTTTGCTGTTTTTGGTTTGGCATTGCAATAATTGTGGCAAATGGTTATTTACATTCAAGTTAGTTTCTATGTTGGCTTTGAACTCTTTTGGATTTTGTCTTTAGGAATAATTACTTTTCAAATCATTTTAAGCTTTTGGAATTTTGTTATTATTATTATTTTTTTTCTTTTTTTGTCTTGCAAGTAGTCACGCTGTGTTCTGAATGTTGTTGGTCATTGGTCTTTTGATGTTGATGTTGATGTTGCTGCCCTTTGTCTGGTATTTGTCATTTCTCTTTTGGTGATTTTGTTGTCCGGTAGAAATGTGGGCTGCGTTTGTTTCAGTTTTGGAAATACTACTTTTAGTATTCCCAAAAAAGTTAAACAGTAAAATACCCAAAAACTCAAATTTTTGAGAATACTACTCCCAATATTATTCAACTTTTTTTAAACCCCTTAAATTTGATAATTTAATTAAATACCCCTAAATATTTTTTTTAAAATTATAAAAACACCCCAATAATCCACATTTACCAGATTCCGGCCACCACCACAGGAAAATGGCCGGAATCTGGTAGGATGGCGCACTACTGGCTGAATCTGGCTGGTAGTGCGCCGATCTAGCCTTTTCCGGCCAGATCCACTGTGGATTTGGCCGGAAAAGGCCAGATCTAAGGCCAAAGATCTGGCCGTTGACGGCCAGATCTTTGGCAGTAACAATCGGTCACGACGGCCAAACAAACGGTCGTCGTTGACCATCAACGACGACCGTTTGTTGGCCGTCGTTGAGAGCATCTACGGCCAGATCTGGCGGTTGACGGACAGATCTGGCCGTAGATCTGGCCGTAGATCTGGCTGGAAAAGGCCATATCGGCGCATGACCGGCAAGATCCAGCCGGTCATGCGCCCATAAGACAATTCCGGCCACCTCCGGTGGTGGTGGCCGACTGGGGGTGTTTGAGGGTGGGTTAGGGGTATTTTTGTTAACTTTTAATGTTTTATTATAGGGGGTATTTTGTAAAAACATAAATATATGGGATATTTTATTAATTTATAAATTCTACATCGTAATATCCGCCCAATTCAACTTTTTTTTAACTTTTTTCAAAAAACTTTTCCTAAAACCCCCAAATTTTGAACCAAACGGAGCCGTGAATTTTAATGAATTTTGTAGCCTTCTTTAGTATTTTTAGATACGTAGAAATCAAGTTTATGAAGGCGAGGAGAAGAACAAAAAAAAAAAAAAGAAAAAAATTATTATTATAATTAGCCAACAGATATGTCCCTCATGGGTCTTTTACATTTTGTTTTTTGGTGGATTCTTGTTAACTTTTATGTTTAAATATATTGTATCAGATATTTGATCGTCGTTATTTTTTTTTTAAATATTTTGTACAAGTTGTATCACTACCAAGGAACTTGGAACTGTGATGAGTATGGTTGTCAAATCGCGTATCGTATTGTATATCGAAAATCTAATTTTTCGAATCGTATATCGCGTATCGTATCGTATCATATCGTATCACAGGATACACCTTTTTCAATAAAATTAATAAAATAATAGAATTTTTCTAAAAATTAATATCATTCCCATGATTAATTAACAAATTTTGTGATATAATTAGCTTTAAATTATGATATTACATAATCAAATTAATTACAAAATTAAAAATCTATATCATTTCCTGTCAACCATTCATATCATTTTCAAGTTCAATGTCAATATCTATAACTCTACTTGTGTTATTATTATCATGCAAAATGGGCAATACATCTTCTTTTTCACTTTCTCCATGCAAAATGAGTAAATTTGGGCAGGTTTTAATGAATCGGGTTGGGTGACCCAAATTCAACCTGAAATTTTTTTTTAGACCTTTGGCCCAAATTAATAAAGTTGTATCGATATTTTTAAGGATACAAACGAATACGTATCACATCGTATGATACATATCAACGTATTGAAAGGTTTAGGATACACTCTCTGATACGTATCGTTGGTGACCCGTATCGAATCGTATCATATGATACGTATCGCGTATCGTAGGATATTAACAACATCTACTGGACAGAATCCAACTAAAGCAGAACTCCAGGACATGATGCACAACTGAAAGGGTGATACGTATCGCGTATCGTAGGATATTAACAACATCTACTGGACAGAATCCAACTAAAGCAGAACTCTAGGACATGATGCACAACTGAAAGGGGTTGTTGTGTGGGCCTTCTCAACCATGGAGATGGGGTTAGGTGCTTTGAAGGTGAAAAGAATGGTTGGGTGCAGGGGATTTTCTTTTTGTCTTTTTTATTTTCTGATTTACTTAGAAAGTTCAATTTTGTGGTGGTTGCCAGCTAATACTTGTGGCTCATTTTTGGCGACGTTTTTTGAAATGTACAGATGCTAAAGATGTAATTCAATTGTTTGACAAAAATGTGATAGAGATTTTTATAATAACAAGATCATCGTTGTAAGTATAAAAGTAAATATTTTATTTTTTGATAAATATATCTTATATCAATATACCTTCATATATTAGATTTATTTATAGTTAATATTAATTTTTCCAGTGAAATGAATTTGTTTTTTCCCTTAATAAAAAATTTCATGTCCCATTTTGTCTTGTAAACTTTTTGTTATTGATTCAAACTCTATCTAATTTAAATTACTCATTAAAAAATTATATTATTTAAACTCTATTTAATTAAAATTGTTAAACAATAAACAACAACATATGTGTTGATACAGAAATCTGCATCAACCAGCTAGATCCAATCAACTTTATTGTGTTAGGATTGTATTATCTTATTGCTTTGTGCAACATCTTCATCTAATAATTTACGACTCATTTAATGAAGATATTGGGTTGAAGCTTTATATAAACTTATAAAGAAGAAGAAATGCAATAGATAAAAACTCTTCTCTTCTCCAATTTTTCTTTGGTCTCCTTCTATTTCCTTTATATTTCTCATGCTTCCCTTTATTCACTCACTGCTTTAATTAATTTACTTAAGCTTAAAATTATGTAACGTTTCTAAAATTACATTATTTTTTTTTTTTTTTTTTTGGGTAAGTATTTCGGGTTAATACACGTGAACACTATCATTATTATATAAAGTAAGGAACATCTCGTATTAAGGTAACTCGTACAATTCATACTAATTTTTGAATTCATTTATATAAACTCTATTATATTATTCATATTCTTCTTCTCCACAGCACTTGCTCTAAAACCTTATAATTATACTATCTTCATGCTCCTCTTTTGAGCTTCTTGTTGAAACCCTCCACTGACTTGAGTCCCAGGCTAATGACCGTTTGAGCTTCTGACCTAGTTTTCTGCTTTTGCAAAGGGTCTAATAGCTTTAAAGGAGACAGTAACCAAATTAGCAACCCGAAAGACTTAAAATCAACATTTCACCACATCAACACTATCATCTCTTAAAGCATTTTTACTTTTTAGCGCTTTTGAAGCCATTTTTAGGTGTTAATAGTAAGTATAATTTCCTCAAGGGAAGAGGTTTTTATTTTTTCCATTCGTGAATATAGAAAAACCCTTATATTTCTTTTTAATGGTTTCTTCTGATCTACTGATGTTGTTTTATTGTTTGAAAAGTTGCTTTATATTCATTTATCTGTTTATGTATGGCGGATTGATTCGGATACTATCATTCATTCACCAATTCCATAAGCAAACCTTCAATAATGGATTGTCTCAGGATTTCACTCTTGATGAAATGGCTCTTCTGGTAGGTAAAGGGATTTTCTTGCTAATTGCCAAACAAAAGCATTCGATTCTTAGTGGCCGAACAATAAAAGAAAGGATATAAAGAGCTTACTTTTAGGGCGTGTTTGGTTCAAGGAATGTTGAATTATTGGGAATATTTGATTACTAGAATCTTATATTACCTTGAAGATTACTGAGAATCTTTAAGAAAATGTGTTTGATTAGTTGGAATAAATGAGTGGGCATGTTATATTAATATATTTGGTTAGGAGGAATAAATTGGTGGGTATATTATTTAAATTACTAAATTGCCCTCTTTTTAAATATTAATGTAATATTATTTTTATTATTAATTTTTAAATAATTTTTTAACCCCTAATATTTCAAATTTAGCTGAAACACCCCCGCTCATATAAAACTTTAATTTATAACAAAACCACCCCCACCGCCCTACCGCCACCGCAAACCACCGTTGAAAGTCGCTAAAAGTCACCTGGAGTCATCGTGAGCAACCCACCGTGATCGGGAGGCCCCGATACGACCGTTTCTAGCCATATTGGCCGAAAATGGCCATATCAGACTAGATCTGGCCATTAACGGCCAGATCCATGGCCGTTAACAACCATATCTCATTTAGATATGGTCGATAAAGGCCAAGGGTCTGGCTGAAAATGGCCAGAATAGATCTGGCCATTTTCGGCCAAACCAGGTCCTGATATGGCCTTTTCTGCCATCAATATGGCTAGCAACGACCATATCGGAGCCTTCCGGTGATGGTGGGCTACTCTCGGTGACTCCAAGTGACTTCCAGCGACTTCCCGTGACGGCCGGTGGTGGTTTGGTTGGCGACAAGCGGTGGGCAAGTGGGTGAGATTTGTTTTGATTTCAAGTGTAATTTTGTCCAAAAAGTTAATTAATTGAGGTGAAATGATAAAAGCAAGATTCATGTAAATAAATTTAAAAATAAGGGCATTATTGTCCTAAAATTTTATTAATAAGGGATAGAATTATAACCAAAAAAAGATTATCCTGGTAATCTTACAATACCTAAGAAAATGGAGGTAATTAGATTGCATCTAATATTACCAACAGTAACTACTATTGGTATTTGAAGATTACCGGAATCTTATATTACTTGACAACTAAACATGGTAATCAAGTAATTTAAGATGACATAACCCCAGTAATCTCACATAACCCCCAACCAAACGCCCCCTAAGAGCATCTCCAAAGCACTCCTTATATGACCCATAAGAGCATCTCCAAAGCACTCCTTATATGACCCAAACTCTTTATTATTAAAAGTTTATCCATAAAAACAAGAGTCTAACAAACTCTTTATCCTTTAAATATAAACTAAGGAGTGAGTTTGACTCTCCACATCTAGAGAATCAAATTTCATTCTCTATCCTAATTTTAATTAATAAACTACAAGTTTTTATGCATTTCATTTATTAATTCTCTCTCATATTAAGTTTCTTTATTGAAAATAAAGAGCATCTTTATTAGATTTAAAGAGTTCATTGAATTTGAATAAAAATTTTGTTCTTTATATTTAGAAATTAATGAAGATGTTCTTTATTTATATGAAAGATACTCTTTAAAATAGAAAGTACCATTGGTAATGCTCTAAGGGGCCATTGGGTTAAGGGAATATTGGATTACCGAAAATGTGGGATTACCCGTGAGATAGATTAACTTGAAGATTAAGGGGAATGTTTTATAATATATGTTTGGTTAGATTGGTTGGTATAAATAATTAATAAGTTTGGTAAGAAGGAATGAAAAAATTATGAAAGACCCTTTTACTAAATTGCCCTTTTTAAATATTATTATAATATTATAATATTATTTTGTTATTTAGATTATTACTATTAACCACCTAACATTTGAGAATTTCGCTAAAACACCCCAGCCACAATAGAAGTTTAAAATATAACAAAATACCCTTGGGCACCTAAGAGACTGTTGGTCAACAGCTACCATCGATGGCTGTCGTCATGCGCATGACTATACGTGCGCCGATCTGACTGTTTTCGTCCAGATCCAAGGCTGTTAGTGGCCATAGATGTGGCCATTGATGGCCATGGATCTGGCCGAAAATAGCTAAACCACTAATCTAGCCGTTTCCAACCATATTTATGACGATCTGGCCGTTTTCGGCCAGAGACGATCAGATCATCACATGATCTACCAGATCCGACCGAACGTGTGCCATTCCGACGACTGTCAGGTGGTGGCCGGCAGTTGTCTTGGATGGTTGGGGGTATTTTGTTAAATTTTAAAATTTTATCGTGACTATGGTATTTTAGCAAATTCTCAAATGTAGGGGGTTACAAATGTCATTTTGCATAGTTGGGCTAATTGTTATTTGAAAAATATAGGAGGACGTTTGTGTCTGAAATGTTAATTTACTGGGGGTAAAATGGGAATAAAAATTGGATTACCCCGGCAATCTTAAAATAACACTCTTTCATTCGATAATCAGATTACCCCCAATTTTACCTACAGCAAACACTATGGTAGCGTTTGGTTCAGGGAAATTTTATTATTTGGGAATATTATATTAATGGAAAGGTAGATTACCTTGAAGATTATCGGGTATAAAATATTTTTGTGTTTGGTTTGCAGGGGATTTATAATTGATAATAGTGTTTGGTTGACAGTAATTTAATATTACATAGGGGTGAGCACGGGTAGCGGGTAGAACCGAAACCTGCAAGTAGAATCGGAACCAGAACCTACTTGAAACCGACACTGTGCGGGTAGGTTCCGGTTCCATTTTATTGGAACCGACACTGTGCGGTTTCGGTTCCGGTTCCGGTTCTTATGTGTGGAGGAACCGGAACCTGAAATGGGTACCCAATTTGGAACCTGTAGCGGGTACCCGATTTGGAACATGTTTGGAACCTGTTTTGGAACTTGGGCTCCAATGAAATATTTGTGAATAATGGGGGGTTTCATTATTTTACATATAAAAAATTTAAAATAAAAAAGTTAAAATTTTAGAATAACCTAATTAAATAAATATACAATGATATTTATTACATATAAACTACACCATATTAAAAACTTTAATATATTATAATATATTAATATTAAAGTTTTGATTAATTAAGTGTATAATTGGAACTAGGATCTAATTAAAAGTATTTTAATGTTATTAAAAGAATCATTTTTTAATAAAATAGTATATTTGATTGAATAATAATATATTTAGTTATTTATTTCAATTATCCAGTTCAAATATATTATAGTAAATTACAATTAATAATTATATATGATAAATTGATAAACATTAATAAATTTAATTACTAGTTAAATATCATACTTAATCAATTATACATTACATTTAGTTAAATGATCTTATAATTATAATTTTATAACATACTTAATTGATTTATAGTATAATTAATTATAGCCTTACATAATTGATTACTACTTAATTAATTGACTATAATATTAAGTATTACTAATTAAATAATAGAAAATTTAATTATTATAGCATTACATTATAGATTTAAATATAATTATTAATTACTTAATTAATTATAACATTTCATTAAAACATTAATAATACTTAATTAAATGATTAAAAATTTAATTAATTATAATATTACATTAAAGATTTATAGTATGATACTTAATTCATTATAAAATTACATTATAGTATATCATAATTAATTATAACATTACATAATTAAATGATTACTTAATTGATTAGAATTTATTATAAACATAATAATTACTAATTTATACATAAACATTAGCACAATACTTAATTAAAGATTAAATTAATAATTATAACATTATATTATAAATTTACAGCGATTACTTAATAATTGTAACATAATTAAATATACTTAATTAATTATAATATTGTATTATAAACAATTAATTAATATTATATAAGATTTATAGTATGATTACTTAATTCATTGTAACATTTCATTATAGTATGATTACATAATTAATTATAACATTACATAATTAATGTTATTTAATTAATTATGACATTATATTATAAACATAATATAATATAATTATAAACAAATGATTACATATTAAATATTAGAAATTTAATTAATAAGCATTAATTATAGTTAAATAATTACTTAATTAAATTATAACTATTATATTACATTTATTATGATCATAAAATTATAACATTACACAGTAAGATTACTTAATTATTATAAATTTATAAATTACATTATAACATTAGTAATTTACTACACTATTACATTACTTAATTAAATGATAAAAATTTAATTAATAAAATTAATTAAAGATTTATAGTATGGTTACTTAATTCACTATAACATTACATTATAGTATGATCACATATTAATTATAACATTACATATTAAATATTACTTAATATTATACATTATATTATAAACATTAGTAATTTATTACATAAACATTAGCAATACTTAATTAAATGATAGATATTAATTAATTATAACATTACATTATAAATTTATAATAGATTACTTAATTAAGTAACATTACATTATATTAAATGATTATTAATTATAACATTTTATTATAAACAAATTAATTATAATTATATTAAAGATTTATAGTTAATTACTTAATTCATATTAGTATGTTAATAATAAATTAAATTACATAATTACATATTATTTAATTAAATGATTATAAATTAATTAATTAAGCATTATATTATAGTAAATAATTACTTAATTAAATTATAAATATTACATTACATATTATGATACTTAATTAATTATAGCATTACATATTAAATGATTACTTAATAGTTATAAATTTATAACATTAGTAATTTACTACATTATTACATTATTTAATTAAATGATTAAAAATTTAATTAATTATAATATTACATTTAGAGTTAAATATATTACTTAATCAATTATAACATTTATTATGATTTATAGTATGTTACTTAATCAATTATAACATTCATTATAAACATTATATATTAATTAAATGATTAGAATTTAATTAATATAATATTAAATATAGATTTATAGTATATTACTTATTCATTAAATACATTATAGTATGATCACATAATTAATTATAACATTATATAATTAAATGATTACTAATGATTATACATATATTATTAAACATTAGTAATTTACTACATAAACATTAGCACATACTTAATTAAATGATTAGATATTTAATTAATTATAACATACATTATAAATTTATAGTACGATTACTAATTAATTAAATATTACATTATAAACAAAATATTACTTAATAAATTATTACGTAATTAATTATAACATTATTACATTACATTATATTATGATCACTTAATTGATTATAGCATTGCATAGTTAAATAATTACTTAATTAGTTATAAATTTATAACATTATATTATAAACATTATTAATTTATTACATTAGTCATTAGTACATTACTTAATTAATTATAACATTACATTATAAACATTAGTACAATATTTAATTAAATAATTAGAAATTTAATTAATTATAATATTATATTATGCATGTATATTATGATTACTTAATTAATTATAACATTACATTATAATTAAATAATTACTTAATTAATTACAATATTATTATATTACATTATAAACATTAACAATTTATAACATTAAATTAACAATTTGCAAATGAATAATTGTTTGTGTCTTGGTTTTGATTGAGAAATTTTATGTGAATTGTGATGAATTGATTGAATTCAATTGTTGCCTAAAGATTATAGGATTTATGAGTTACATTAGACACAAATGAATAAGTAATCAAAATTTGTTAGGGGTGTATTTGTAAACTTTTAAGGTATTTTTGTCATTTTTTAAACTAATAGGGGGTAGTTGATTTTTTACAGGGTACCCGGGAAAAGAACTGAAACCTGCATTTTAGGTTCCGCTTCCTTGAATTTAAGAACCTGTATTATGCGGTTTCAGTTCTGGTTCCTTTTTTTGGGAACTTGCACTGTGCGGTTCCGGTTCCAATTCCTCTGAAAAATGTAGACCTAGAACCGCTCACCCCTAATATTACATAAGGGTATTTTACAAAAATACCCTTACTAGTTCTAATGTCTAGGAATCAATTATAGCTTTGTTTGGTTGAAGAGGTATAATTTTGCCCATTTGCAATTAGTTTCTATACTTGTCCCTTCAAAGTTTAAGAGTTGGGCGAATCTTTTCTAAGTTTTTGCCTAAATTATGTAACAAAATATAACCATTGCAAACAATTTTCATTTTTTATTCTTGTTATCTTGTTCTTTTACAAAGTAATATCGTCTTGTGGGAAATGACCAATGAGCCTTTTTTCTTAAGCCGCACAAAGAAATTTGAAACATAAAATAACAAACACAGCAGAAACAATGTACACTGCAATACTAGCATTCATCATCCTAAACACAACATTACAAACCTACACAAACATCCATCTTAAGCCCAATAGCAACACCCACTAACTGCTAAACCAACATACACAACTTGCAGCCCAAACATGCAGTGTAGGCTCTTAACACCCCTGCCCAGTCGCCATACGATCATGTCCTATTCCTCCATAACACCGTAACCCAATGCATAGAACATGCAAACCATATCCTGCAGTAAAAAACCTACTGCACAACTAAAAACTACAACCAAAGAGAAAACACAAAACAACAACCCATAAACAACAGAAAACCCATTCCTCTCACAATAGCATACCAGACATTGAAATGCACCCAGCCCTACCGAAAATCTCCAAACACAGAAGCAAAATCCATAATCCACAACCCCCTTCATCCCATATCGAAACACATCCCACCATCCATACATCGATGAAACTATTGCAATTTAGCAGTTTGAAACAAACATTTGTATGTAATAGATATTTCAATAGAAAAGAAACATAAAGTTGTAACATTGATTTTTCAATTGTGCCTTATCACAATGTTGGATTGTTTTCGAACTTTATTTTGTAACACATGAACTACTTTTTGTACAACAGTTATGGAAACACATAATTTACAATAAAACAATACGGCCGAATGCATGTTACTCGTAGCTTTAACCTTTTATGCTGTTTTCACAGTCCTGTACAAGTCAGGAAATCATACTTGTTAGTGATGCAAATATGGTTCATGACCATGATATGGTAGGTCATGATCAATGGTGACATAGTCCATATTATATTAAATCGGCAATTACAACAGCAAATGTTTACCACTGCCTCAATGTACGTGACGTCTAACAACAGTTTGTCACAGAAAGATTTGACATCATCCTCCCCAAACCAATCCTCTTTCATCTGTGGTAAGGCACAAGTTACACAACGACATAATAAATAACCAGTTGTATCTTGATGGAAAAGAATGTAAAAAATTTTGATTGGCAATGGAACAATGCAACACTTACAAAGTACGGGTATCCTTCGGTTAGGGAAAGTTTTGCTGGTGCACGTTCGAGGAATTATATATATAATAAAGCATAAAATAGCCGCAATCAGTTTGGTTCCTTTGTTGGGGCACCTGGACACACATAACATTTAGTAAGTCAGTGAGCATACACACAAATGACAACAAAAATCCAAAATGTGACCCCTGTAGGGTGTAACCCTACACACATCAGGCACCATGAGAGGTATATCAGCCACTTGGTTAGTCTTTTCTGTCGTTGTTTCAGCAACAATGATATCGAGGGCAAACCTGTGGAACAAGTTGTGGAATTAAAATTAACTGCATTATTGGCCACAAACTCTAGCACAAGTGAAAAATGTGGAGCAGGATCTTGAAAATTGTTGGAAGACCTTACTTTCTTATCAGAGACTCAAACCTCCTTGGGTTAGCTGACCAAAGTGAGTCCAACAATAACATGCAACTTATGTTGGGTTCTTATCGCGCTACTTCCCCAAAGTTGCATAAGATCATCAAACTCCAGTGGCCCTTACATATATAGAAATGTAGAATATTAGCACCCCCATCAATAGAATTGAAAATTACCTTGCATTTATAAAAATAAGCGAACATTAACTAACCATAATACAATGGGAATGAACACATATTTCATAGAGAATATGTCCTCCTTTTTAATCCATTTCAGAACCTTCTGCCTACTAGCTCATACGGAATACAAGAAAAACCACATGGAATCGAGACACTTAAAATCCGATATGTCAACATGTGTAGATCTTGTCCACAATTTCCTGTCATAACTGAAATTATCAACTCTATCAAAAAGTTTTCAATTTAAAAATTACATGGACGTAGGTGAGAAGCATACCCCAAGTGTCAAGCAAACATATTGCCGGTCAACATTCCATGTTGTCTACTGGTGGCAATGCGGTTGCTTGCCCGTCGCGGAAGTTTCTTACCTATAAAGCAAATTGATCTCATTGTGTTGTGAAGCGTTGTTATGTTCCTTAAAGAACAAATATATGAAACCATATTCCTTACCATCAAATTTGCTCTGGCTAGAGACCGTCTATATAATGTCTGAATCACCATGGCAGCTATGGTCGACACTAGTTGGTTTGGCCCTTTGTACGGGTTCCGTTCCCCCCAAAAATGCATAATATGTGCAAATTGACTTCATCAAATATTGATTAGTCCTCCACGAACAAAGTAAGAATTTATGAAATCACATTACTGACCTTCATCTTTGTCCCCTCTGCACAGTGGTCGTGTGGCATGTGACTGTCCATGGCACCCAATCTTGGCACTTTCCCCTCTTTGCCTTTGTGTAGATGTCATTCCCCCTAAACATGTGTAAAAAATACAGATGACAATTAAATTGAAAAACATGTAAAAAAAGAATGAGGAAGTAAAAAACAAAGGTAATTATGTTATACCTTGCACTTAAGATAACTGTTGCAGCACATGATAATTGGATATCATAATAACCACAACAACATATATGACAGTACGCAACACCATTTCATATTGTGATTACCATTTAATTAACAACATTTACAATCCTTAACAAAAACCGGGGTATTACACAACAAAAGATATCTGCGGTGGGATATGTTTAAGTGTTAACACAATGCACTATCACACATAATGAAAAAGTACACAACATCCATGGTCTATACAATGCAGATACTACACCATGGTGTTTCATAGTAAAAAATACGCCATACCCATGCAACTAACAGACTTCTACTGAGGCAACACATTCATATAAATAAACACTTCAGTGCACAAAAAAGTTAAATGCTATCATAAATATATTACTAATCATCAAATACTAGACGATACACATTACTTGTGAGCTGCTTCATCACAAACTCCTGCCTAAAATGAAGCGGTAACGCTACAAATAACTCAATTTTGTGAGGTTCCTTGCATATCACCTCTCCTGCTTCTAGCAACTCATCAACTGTGAACCCATCCAACTCAGCTATTGCATTGAACAACGAATTCCTCTTGTCCTTCTCTTAAGACTCTCTTTTGAAAAACGATGCAATGTCTTTAATTTCTTTGCGGTTTCTTCAAATGCTTTGCTAAACTTACCCATCTGATCCATGAAATCAAAAAAACCTTCATCCCTAAACTTCCTCTTGCCGCTACTGATAGCCTTCTTACTAGGGCCACCTGTGGCTGTCTGACATGTAGAACTAGCAATCTCTTCCTTCACCGGAATAGTGTTTTGGCCCTCCACCTCAAGATCGACATCGACGTCCATATCTATCTCATTAATCGCCTCCTGCTCTATCTCAAAAGCCTCCATCGCATCAGCAGGGGTCTCTGCAGCCCCTCCGGTTGCTCGATCTTCACCAAACATTGTGACTAACGAGTCATAGTGGGGGAATGGTTTGTGTCACAGGCCTTTCGTGGTAGAATGACTCTACCAAAAAAATAAAAATAAATAAAAAGATAGAGAAATGAAAGTTTTTAAAAAATTAAACATGTAAACAATTTCACCAATAAAAGCACTTACTTTAACCCATTCATCGAATACATCTTTGGCTGCGGTAATGCACTTCTCTACATCATTCCATCCGAATCCACTGCCATTTTCTATCATCTCATTGATCACATGGTACTGGCGCTTCAGTAACTTATACCTCGAATCAATGTGAGGAATTTCCTTAAGGCCATGTTAAGGAAGCCTCTCCTGCAGCATTTTTTCTAGGGACAGAAACCCAACTTTAAATGTGCCATTATCTGCACCTCACTGATTGCTTTGCTTTAGTATTACAAGATAGTCAACTAGATGAACATCTTCATCCTCCGTCAACTGTCTTTTGGTCGCAGCATTGTTAGATTTACCCTTTCCTTTTCTGTTGATGTTTGGTACGTCCAAATTCAAACTCTTTTTGCCACTTTTGTTTTTTGGATCTGAGTTGTCCATTCTATAAAGAAACTTTAGCAGCACATTAGACAAAAACACAACAAAGTAGCCCCAAATTTTAAATGATTTATACTACAAGAAACGGAACAAAATAACAGAGAAATTGTAAAAGTTGTTGCACAGACAAAATACATGCACGCCACAAAATGAAAGATAATAACTAAACAACTCCAATTTAACATATAACAAAGCATCAACAACTAAAACATAACAGAAGAGAAAAATCAGGTGCTACAAGTGTTTACAGTACAGTCACAATAGAAACAAAGTAAACTGATCAAATTGTTTGCAATAGAAGACATCAACACGGACATACACATTCAATAGAAACCCTAATAACCTGACACTACATATTTCGTGAAGACATCCAAGTTTTGAATATTTCTTGAGCTAAATTATCTCTCCACGCAGTCCACGTGACACTCGTATCCACATGCCTTATAACTTCACCACTGTCCTCCTTGTCGTCCTCGACACTGCACACTTTCCCAACCCCACTCTTGATTGGGTCCGTTGGCAATTCATTTCTAATGAAGTTATATAAAAGGCAGCATGCTGAAATAATGCGACATTGGGTTCTCACCAGGTAGAAGGATGTTTCTCGCAAAATACCCCATCTTTTCTTTAGTATACCGAAACACCTCTTAATTAAATTTCTTGCTTGAGAGTGTTTCATGTTGAAATATTCTTGCGGTGTCGCTAGTTGACGGCCTTGCCTCCACTCATTCAAATGATATCGTTGCCCTCTATATGGTGTCAAGAACCCTTCCCCATTGGTGTATCCAACATCACATAAGTAATAAAACTCTACCATGAAGTTAAACATGTTAGAATAAAAAAAACCATCGACTATATTACTGTATATAGCTGTAGAAAATAGAAATTGATCAAAGATTTACCTTGGGGGACCTTTAACCCATGTCTCCTATTGATGGCATCCCTCAGCACCCTACCATCTGCAGCTGAACCTTCCCACCCTGGGAGGACATAAATAAATTGCATGTCTGGTGTGCAGACACCAAGCACATTTGTTGCAATTTCATTCTTTCGGGTGCGGTACCTGGGTTTTTCAACTGAGTCCACGTGAACCCGTATATATGTTCCTAAAGCACCCAAACAATTCTAACAAGACAACAAAAACAGGGAAACATTAAATTAATTTTTGGATAATGTCATAAGCAAACAAATATGAAAATGATAAACCGAATGGGTATAATGTGTACCTTGAGCCATTTCAATCTGTCATCAGTTGAATTCTCCAAGATAGGATCTATTTTTTTCAGCAGAATTCTATGCAGTCTCAACATAGTTTGCAACACTCTATGAAAATTTCGTGAAACTGTCTCACCAGATCTTTTTGTTTGTCTTTTAAGAACTCTATTCTTCACATGGTGTGCAATTATGTGAAGAAAACAAGCCACCATCTCTTATATAGTTGTATTTCTAGTTGATGCTAACCCGCCAATACTTTTTAGTAAATGACATAACTTGTCAAACGATTAGACATCCATTCTACAATTCTCAAGACACTGTGTATCACTATCAAAAACCATGTTCTGTAAATTAGTGATCTAACATTATGTCTATCAATTCGCTCGGCCGCATATCTTATAGGACACCTACCCATTGCCCTTAAATAACGCCTACCCTTGTAAGTTATAAAACCCCTAGTATTCCTATTCCTATGCAGCATAGCAAGCCCAACAATTAGAAGCATGGCGAACATGCTTTCCATCACGTGCAATTGCAAAAGTAAGATTGTGACCAAACGCATCTTCTGCCTTAGGGGTAAACGGGCCATGATTGTTTCACCTACTCTATGTACCAACAAGCATAATATTACTCACAAACACTTATACCATTTCACTTCACAATTTAAAGTACATCAGCACCAAAACCATTACACTAGACAGTCAAGACAAACTGTGGAATGGCAACCACCCAAACCCAAACAATAAAATGTAAAACCCAAAGGCTATGAATGCATACAGTTTAGGAAGATACAGCCAGCCATTTCAAACAGCACATCATAGAAAAAGAACATCCACACAATCACTGTATCACACATGCATACCACCTTAACAAACCCAAATTCAAACAACACAATTTGAAACAAAACAGGGAAGCATAACCCAGAATTTAAACCAACATGCTCCATTCTCTACAGTGACCATATCATATTAAAAACTAAAGACCATCAAACTATGCCCAAACATTGACACTTCAAACAAAGATAATCATACCAACAACAGTCCCCTTTTCATTCGAACACAACATCAATACAGTTCTGTGTATGAATGGACAAAAAAAATTGACCCTTTTCGTCGAAGTTGTTTAATTATTGAAAATGGCAAATTGAATCACACAAAATACAGTATTACAGAACTCACCTAACTCGATTAAAATGACGGAGATTGACAGAGACAAATTGCTGCACTTCGGGATTAGAACTGCTCGACGACGAACAAAAATCAACGCATCAGTGTACGATTTAATAAACAACAACACAAATGTTCGGTGAAAGGAACCAACCTGGTGTGCTTCGTGTCGATTGGAGAAGAAAGAGAACCCTAATAGCACCGCTGGTTTTCGTTGTGGAGGAAAAGAAAAAACGATGGTGGATTAGGGTTTAATTGAACATATAATATGTATTTGTAGTTTTTTCAAATATCAGGGGCTTTTTTGTCTCTATAAATTGAATATGGGGGGCAGAAAAGTCATCCTAACTCAATTTGGGAAACTTGTAATTTAAAAGATATATAAGGGCAAATGTGTTCGGAATGATAAAATATTAAGGGCAAAATAGGGTAAAAATTATGATTACCCCGGTAATCTAACATTAACACCCTTGGGAGGGTAATCTGATTACCCCTAATATTACCAATAGTAAACACTATTTGCAATAAAATGTTACTGTAATATTATATTATTTGACAACCAAACGAGGAAATCTTGAAAATTAAACAAAGATTACGGCTTCATTTGGCTCACATTTGGGAATACTATTATTAGTATTCCCAATAAGTTAAACAGTAAAATTGCAAAAACTCACAATATTATTCAATATTATTCAACTTTTTTTAAATCCCCTAAATTTGTTAATTTAATTAAATACTCCTAAATATTTTTTTAAAAATTGCAAAAAAAACCCCAGTAACCCATATTTACCAGATTCCAGCCACCACCACCGGAAAATGGCCGGAATCTGGTATAATGGCGCACTACCGGCTGAATCTGGCTGGTAGTGTGCCGATCTAGCCTTTTCCGGCTAGATCCACAATGGATCTGGTCGAAAAAGGCCAGATCTAAGGCCAAAGATCTGGCCATTGACGGCCAGATCTTTGGCCGTAACCAGTCGTCAACGACGGTCAACAGATGGCCGTCGTTGACCATCAACGATGGCCGTATCTTTGGTCGTCGTTGACGAGCAAATACGGCCAGATCTGGCCGTCAATGGCTAGATCTAGCCTTTGCCGGCCAGATCCAACGTGGATCTGGCTAGAAAAGGCCATATCAGCGCACGACTGGCAAGATCCAGCTGGTCATGCACTGATACGACGACTCCGACCACCCTCCGGTAGTAGTGGCCGACTGTCCATATTTAATGGGTAGGTTGTGGGTGTTTTTGTTAACTTGTAATGTTTTATTATAGGGGTGTTTAGTAAAAAAACAAACAGAGGGGATAATTTTATTAATTTCCAAATCCTACATCGTAATACCCGCCCAATTCAACTTTTTTTAATTTTTTTCAAAAAACTTTTCTAGAAAGTGTAAAAAAGTGAACCAAATGGAGCCTACAAGATTAATCCTATTTCACCCCGAACCAAACACACCCTATTTACATTAAAAGATTACCAGAATATTTGATTATCTAAAAACCAAACACGATAATATCCCTTTTTGAGATAGATAATCGGCATCATCTTCTATTACCCCTAACCAAACGGCCATTAAGGGTATTTACTAAGAGGAGTACAAAAAGATATTTTAAACAATAAATTGGGTGGGGATATTCATATTATACATTACCTAGGTGCTAATATGAATTCCTTTGTTCTATTTTCGTTCAATGATTTTTATCGTTGAGGCTCAGGCCTTGTTGAATGAGCTTATTCCCTCGGCTTTACAATTTCTAAGTTCACTGAAACTCAATCCAAAAACCAATTACAATATGAGAAGGGGTCAATTTAGTCTTGCCAATTTATTTTGACAGAGAAATGTCCTATTTGAGAAAGAAAAACCCTTAGATAGACTCTCTAGATGGAACCACTAATGAGAATATATGAGTAACCAAGCATAATGAAGAATAACTTCCAAATCCATCTCCCTAAAATTAGAGTTGAAGCCAAAAGCTAAGAGAATATCCCTTAACTAAACCCCAATCCAAAGTATAAATATCTTTTTGATACACCCAATTTGAAGCAAACATTTCCGCCTCTACTTTTTTATTTCAATAAGATATTTAGACGAATACACTTGCAAACTTGGTAAACACACACACACACACACACACACACACACACACACACACACACACATATATAGTTTTACATAAAGAAAACTCTTTCAACATGTACATGAATCTAACCAAACACACTTTATTAATGTAAACTTTATATCTTTTATTGAACTTATAAAATATGTATTTTTATATTAAGTAATTCTCTAATTAAGATATCATCACCATTAGAGTGTTACTTGTAAAAATATCATTTCAATCAAATAAATAAGTTTAACTGTAATTAAGTATAGTCTTGACAAAATTAATGTTAGTCGTTCTAACTAGGAAAACTTTTTTTTTTAACACTATTAAGATAAAAGTCAACCTTATCTATTATCCACTACATTGAATATTACTAGTTTTGGAGAGATATTTAGTAAAAAAGATATATAAGATTTAAAATGCAGATCAAGGTCTTAAAAAAATTGTTAATTACTAATAAATTTAACCAAAAAAATCCTTTTAAATTAATAACTAAGAGAAATAATATTTCAGGTAAGTTTCTAAAAAGAATGTGTCCAAACTAATAAAACTTGGCCACAAAAGGATAGAAGAAAAATCATAAATCTGAAACCTTTCTAGCGAAAAATATATATAAAAGAAAGTCTAGAAGAGGGTAAAATAGTAAAAAGGGAGAGAAAGAATCAGATGCCGAAGCCACCACCATCTCTTTCCCTTTAAATTCAATATATATATATAATACCCTAATATCTCTTTCATTTTCCACAATAAAACTAATTACGACCAACTCAAACTTACACAAAACCAAAACCCAATCGCTCTTTCTTTCTTCAGATAAATATGGCCGACCAGCTCACCGATGATCAGATCTCCGAATTCAAGGAAGCGTTTAGCCTCTTCGACAAGGATGGCGATGGTCTCTTCTCTCTTCTCTCAGATCTCTAATTCTTTTTTTCATTTTTATTATTTCTTGGATCTAGGGTTCTTGTTTTAGATCTGATCTGTTTTTTATCTTTGTTTGATTAGATCTTATTTGTTTTCTGATTGAAATTCTGTGACCTACGCCATCTGGGAGATGATATTTATTTTATACAATTCTTGCATTGTTCTTATTTGTAGAAATTTTTTATTTGTTCAATTGCCTGTTTGAATGCGAGATTCGTTTTGAGAATACTTCTGATGCTTGTGGGAATTGATCTCGTTTTCAAATTTTGAACGGTGTATTGTGTGTTCCTTGTTGAGAAATATGCTTCCGAGCTTAGAGTGTCTGCATTTTTTTTTTTATGTTTGGTTTGGCATTGCAATAATTGTGGCAAATGGTTATTTACATTCAAGTTAGTTTCTATGTTGGCTTTGAACGTTCTTTTGGGTTTTGTCTTTGGGAATAATTACTTTTCAAATCATTTTTAAGCTTTTGGAATTTTGTATTATTTTTTTTGTCTTGCAAGTAGTCATGCTGTGTTCTGAATGTTGTTGGCCATTGGTCTTTTGATGTTGATGTTGCTGCCCTTTGTCTGGTATTTGTCATTTTTCTTTTGGTGATTTTGTTGTCTGGTATAAATGTGAATTTTAATTAATTTTGTAGCCTTCTTTAGTATTAAGAAACGTAGAAATCAAGTTTATGAAGGCGAGGAGAAGAACAACAAAAATAATAATTATAATTAGCCAGCAGATATGTCCCTCATGGGTCTTTTACATTTTGTTTTTTGGTTGATACTTGTCAACTTTTATGTTTAAATATGTTGTATCGGATATTTGATCGTAGTTATTTTTTTTAATATTTTGTACAGGTTGTATCACTACCAAGGAACTTGGAACTGTGATGAGATCTCTTGGACAGAATCCAACTGAAGCAGAACTCCAGGACATGATTAATGAAGTTGATGCTGATGGAAACGGGACAATTGATTTCCCGGAGTTCCTGAACTTGATGGCCCGCAAGATGAAGGACACAGATTCTGAGGAAGAGCTGAAGGAGGCTTTCCGGGTGTTCGACAAGGATCAGAATGGATTCATTTCTGCTGCTGAGCTCCGCCATGTGATGACAAATCTTGGTGAGAAGCTGACTGATGAGGAAGTTGACGAGATGATTCGTGAGGCTGATGTGGATGGTGATGGTCAGATCAACTATGAGGAGTTTGTCAAAGTCATGATGGCCAAGTGAGGATCTCTCAACCATAACTAAATCTCAAAACGACTAAAATAACAAAAAAGGGAACAGAGCACATAAGTTGATGAGATTTCTATTCCCAGTAGGACATCTTCATTTGGTGTTATTAGCTTTGGTTGGGTGGTTGCTTGTTTTCATGTCTGCATTGATTTGTGGTACTCTTCTTTAGTATTCAGCTTGTTTTCTCTATTTCTTGTCTAGTAGTTTGGCTTGTTAGTGTCTATCTTCTACGTTGGCTGTTTTATTAATAATTTTTTTCTGTTTAATTGAATTTTTTTTTGGGGCATTATGAGGTTTGAACAATTGGGAGAATTCATTATTTTGATTATGGTTGACTAATTTTGTTGATATTTTAGTCCTGTATGTATGAATGCATTGTTGTTGAATTGGATGCTGTGCGTGGTCAAATCATACATATAGTTTGACAAAGTTATTTGAGTTGAAAAAATCACAGCGTTAGTTCAGTTGGATTTTATATGGAGCTTGGCATGTTCTCCTTCCCTGTTTCCTTAGGGAGCATGATCCAACAGTGTAGCATTAGCAGTAAATGATATGGTTGCGGTGGGATATTTTGATTTGTGCGTTCTGAAGCAATAATTTTGATTGGGAAATAAAAAAGAAATGTTTTAAATTCAAAGTCTCCTAAAATCTCTACTTTTTCTTTGACTGTGAACACTGTATATGGTTAAAAATTATTACTTGTTTTTATTTTATTACTGTCAAAGATTTTTCATTTTAATCGGGTTCTTTCTTCCTTTTTTTAAATATAAGTTTTTTTGTTTAGAAATAGTGATACTACTTTTTTCAAATGAAATCTCAAAATTTTCATCACAAATGATGTAGTCCAGTCCAACACATCATTTACACATTAAATTTATATAAATTACTTTTTTAAGGCCTCAAATGATTGGTGGAAAAGAGGAAGATTTGTTGGGTATTTTTTTTGGCTTCTAGAAACTAAGAAAGGGAGAAAAACATATAAGTGAGTTTCTAGAAGAATGATTTTAAAAAATGAAAAATATTTGTGTCTTGAAGAAAATGTATGCGTATCCAAAAGTAGCTGAGACGAGGAAATTGTTTTGGGGTTGATTTGGACCTCAAAAACAAATTTTATTCTGATTTGTTGATTTGGGCATCTGTGCATGAACCGACCTTATCCTCTGGAGTGGCATCTCCAGATCTCCTCGGTCTTTAATCAATGTCCTCGCTTTTAGAATCATATTTTCTCTTTTTCTTTTGGGGTTGGAATATTATGTTCTTCTTTTTAACCAAATCTAAATAAATAGAATTAGATGTCCCAAATTAAACCTTATCGTTTCTTTTTTACTTTATAAAATCAAACATTCTTTTCACAAATGCATCCGAAACCGCTTTTGATGTTTAAATATAATTAATTTCAAATTAAATTTTAATTTTAAAACTCAAACCAATTAAACAGTTTGAATATTTTATTATATTAAAATTACATCAATCTACAATAATTCAATAAATATCAAATAGTCAAAGCCAAGAAAGCTTTAAAATTTGTTAATTTTATTGTTAAGTATTTTAAGTTTAAATCTAATATTTGATAATGCAAGGACAATGGAATATACACATATATTTTAATTACACTAATTTCACATACAAAAGTTTTGAATAAATTAAAAGACTATATAAGATGCTTTAACAATATTAGAATTAGAAAGAGTTGATAACCACTAAATTAATAGTTGTATTAGGTAATGCAGTCAGTAATTTTAAGAATACTTTTATTATCTTATTCATTTAAAAAAATAATAATAAAAATAGTAAAGGGTGGAAGAGTTGAACTTGAACATTATATTTCAATGCTCATGCCAAAATGTACTGATTGATTGTTTGGTATGCAGAAGAAGAGAAAAGAAGAGGGAGAAAGCAGGAACCCAAATCCATGAGCATGAGCGGAAGTCTTTCAAGTCAAATGGTGAGAAGAAACGACGCCGTAGCTGTCCAATTCTCTGATAATAATGCGTACCCATTTCCAATTTTTTTTTTTTTTTTCTTAATTATGTGTAAAATAATCAACCAATGTTGCACAATGAAATAAATTCAAAGTTTTTATGAATATGCTTAGATTACATTACACAAAACAACTTTGGTCAATTAATTCCTAAAGCAACCATAATATTTAATCTCCATAAACTGTTAAAAGTAAATCCCATTTTCCTTTTCTTTACACAGACAATCATAGAAAACTCAGACTGCTAACTTCAGGGGCTTATAAAGAAATACAGTAACATATTTAGATTCAAACCTGTGGGTTACTCCAAGGGCGACCACTGACTGTGCTGCGTATGAGGTGTCCATGAACATATGGTTAAGCACTACATGTCGTGGCTTTTTTGAACAAGATGATGCCTCTTCTGACTTCTGCAAATCAAATTGTATAGGCAGCTGAAGTGGAACTGCTACAGGCTCCTTAGAAAAATCTTCCTCTGAAGGCATTGTTTGACCATAACTTGAGTCTGGAGATGGCGGACCCTCAAATGCCGTTATGCTATCAAAGATTTCTGGCACGTTGTTCTGCACAGATTGCAACATGTAATGAGGATAATAAGGCATCGACGATAATTGTCGATGATAAAAAAAAAAAAAAAAAAAAAAAAGCAAGTTTTCTAGTGTCAGTACTTCTCTTTTGTCCCCTTAAAATAGTTTTTGGTGAAAAATGAAGCAAACTTTCCTGATATGGCTGTTATACTCGGCTTAGATAAAAATAATTATACTATACGTCTAATACCCTTCTTAAGATGATTTTCATGAAGCAAAACACTAGTAAACGGGTTGTTTTAAAAAACTCCATAAAACAAAGGTCCAATTGATTAAATAATATGCCTGTTCAACTGACATTGTAAAATCTTAAAAGACATTCATTGCCAAAGAGTTCAAATGTCTACTTCAAATAGGTTCCTAGTTATTCTCATCAATATCAGATGCCTTGACAAAGTGATTAACACTAGTCATATGACTGATTAAAAAAAAAAAAAAAAAAAGGTTGAAGGAGATGGAAGGAAACCCACGGCAGCTTTCTTCAACAGTAAACCCCTTTTCTGAATCCCTTCAATGATAACTTTATTCATAAAATACTAAATCATGTGGTATCAAGCATAAATAGGCCAACCAAGTAACAGGTAACTGTAAAATCTACTAATAACCCCTCTCAATAGTATTCCTACTAACCGTAATCATTTGCAGTATAAATTTCCCATAAGAAAAGCTGAAATAATGCGTAAGCAGCTAACCTATTGATCCAAGAAGATTACTGACAGTACCAAATACGAGTTATAAGGGTCAAGCAGAAGGCACAATTAGGACATGCAGAAAACCAGAAAGAACAGGAACCCAATTATTGACAAGGACATCATTGGCCACATGTGCTTGAAGATATGTTCTCAATCAAGCAATCACAGGGAAATGGTCTAAAAACAGTATGGGGGAAAAAAGAAAAAAAGGGCAACTGTTAACCTTTCAAGCTAACTCATAGCCATTTAATTAAAGGGTCTATTTCATTCAATGTAAAATTGGAAAATTAAGATAATTTCAGAGTAAACTACTATATTCTTTGTGTTAGGTCTCAAATGGTAATCGAGTGTTACTCATTTCGCATTAGAAGGGGGTTTGGGGTGAAAAATGACTTGTGCCTTAGTGGCATCTGTCATTTCCAACCAATGGTAGATTTAGAGATCCACCATTTGGCATTCTATACTATGATACTGAGACACACACACACACACACACACATTATGGTAATATCAATGGAATTCTTGAATAACATTTTAAACAACGATAAATATTAGCATCACCGTAATACAATATATATTTTTTCATCTTCCTTTTAAATTTATGCAGAATTTCATCTCACAAATTTTTGTGTAGTATCAGCTACATTTGGACTAAGAAGTTCAATACATATCTGATAGGAACCCACTCCAATAACTCAACAATTTTGGGCTAGGCCATGAGTCTTTCATGGGCTTGGGTAGAACTCTCCTTAGAAAACCGGCTTGCTAAGGAAGGGTGCCCAAGCATTTATAACCCACATGCCCACCATTTTCCCTTTCAATGTGGGATCCTAACATTCCACCACGCTTCCGCAACCGACGTCCACGTCTGCCTCTTTACCCCTTGGGTGACTACGCGGATCCCCTTTCCCTCAGGCCTCCATGCCCTTTCTTGGGGTAGCAGCCGGGGCCCAAGGTCAGCCTGCCACGCGTGCGCTGCCACATAGGCGCATGATCATGCTCTGATACCAATTGATGGGAACCCACTCCAATAACTCAACAATTTGGGCTGGGCCATAGGTCTTTCATGGGCTTGGGTAGAACTCTCCTTGGAAAACCGGCTTGCCAAGGGAAGGTGCCCAAACCTTTATAACCCACATGCCCACCCTTTTCCCTTTCACGTCGGCCTCTTTGCCCCTTGGGTGACTATGCGGATCCCCTTTCCCTCGGGCCTCCATGCCCTTTCTCGGGATAGCAGCCCGGACCCAAGGTCAGCCTGCCACGCATGCGCTACCACATAGGCGCAGGATCATGCTCTGACACCAATTGATGGGAACCCACTCCAATAACTCAACAATTTGGGCTGGGCCATGGGTCTTTCATGGGCTTGCATAGAACTCTCCTTGGAAAACCGGCTTGCCAAGGGAGAGTGCCCAAACCTTTATAACCCACATGTCCACCCTTTTCCCTTTCAATGTGGGATCCTAACATTCCACCACGCTTCTGCAACCGACGTCCACGTCGGCCTCTTTACCCATTGGGTGACTACACGGATCCCCTTTCCCTCGGGCCTCCATGCCCTTTCTCCGGGTAGCAGCCCGGGCCCAAGGTCAGCCTGCCACGAGTCAGCCTGCCACGCGTGCGCTGCCACATAGGCGCAGGATCATGCTCTGATACTAATTGATGGGAACCCACTCCAATAACTCAACAATTTGAGCTGGGCCATGGGTCTTTCATGGGCTTGGGTAGAACTCTCCTTGGAAAACCGGCTTGCCCAGGGAGGATGCCCAAACCTTTATAACCCACATGCCCACCCTTTTCCCTTTCAATGTGGGATCCTAACATTCCACCACGCTTTTGCAACCAACGTCCACGTCGGCCTCTTTACCCCCGTCAAATTGTTGAGTTATTGAAGTGGGTTCCTATCAATTGGTATCCGAGCATGATCCTGCGCCTATGTGGCAGCGGACCC
Source organism: Pistacia vera (assembly GCF_008641045.1). Taxonomy (NCBI): domain Eukaryota; kingdom Viridiplantae; phylum Streptophyta; class Magnoliopsida; order Sapindales; family Anacardiaceae; genus Pistacia; species Pistacia vera. The sequence continues at coordinate 544,367 of NW_022196722.1, read as the reverse complement.
GTGGCAGGCTAACCTTCGGCCTGGGCTGCTACCCCAAGAAAGGGCATGGAGGCCTGAGGGAAAGGGGATCCACGTAGTCATCCAAGGGGTAAAGAGGCCGACGTGGACATTGGTCGCAGAAGCGTGGTGGAATGTTAGGATCCCACATTGAAAGGGAAAAGGGTGGGCATGTGGGTTATAAAGGTTTGGGCACCCTCCCTTGGCAAGCCGGTTTTCCAAGGAGAGTTCTACCCAAGCCCATGAAAGACCCATGGCCCAGCCCAAATTGTTGAGTTATTGGAGTGGGTTCCCATCAATATCTAATATTTCACATAAATTATACTATGCAGATTATTTCTCTGATTTTTATTTGCTGAATCAAATCCATTAGCCACATTTTCATAATTGCAATTATTTTTTTTTAAGCTTTCCTAATATATATTTTTTCTTCAACAGAACTTTTAACCAGATAGTTCAACAAAACACTCCATAATAAAATTAAACATACATTTAAGTACAGGTTATTTTCACACGTGAATTATGTGAAGAGATGATGCTGGTCTTGAAGTTATTACAAAATCATATTGTGTGTGTTTTTATTGGGCATTGAAATTCTCCAATGCTAATTGACATAAATCACTGATTTACTGCAAATATTTTGCACTGACAGACAAGCTTACATGTAACTTTCAATTTAGGGACAACATTCAACTCTTCACCCAGGACACTATTTTCACTTATGCTCTCTGTATCTGCATTATATATGCAGTTGTATGCTGTCTAGGGAGTATATGCTATAAAATTATACGCCATGTCGGCATTTACACACCACACAAACAGTGCTCCATTCTCTCTCTGATTTTGTATTTGCAAACATAGAACAACTACCCATCACAAGACTCTCTCTACATGTGTGTATTGATGTCAAATTGTGTACACTAGAAGCCATCTATAGCACACATACATGTATGAATATTGACAGGAGAGAATGCACCAACACAGAATAATACAGATGATCTAGATGCAACCTGATTGGCATGAAAGATACTTACATGAACATCAAGAACTTACAAACACCAGCTTCATTAGCTTCAATCGCAGATCTGGAATATCTCCCCTCACCATCCACAATGAACTTGTAATGGTATATGCCAGAGGGAGGACTAAAACTGAGTGTCCTAACCAATCTCTGCAGTATCTTCCTGCAATCACAGTTATAGACTATATTATTGTTCATCTGCACCCAGGCTTTTCTAGCACACAAGATTAGTATTCAATAGTTTCTCAGTGAAAATATTATCTAAGCTTTCTGTTTAAAAACAAAACATACTTGAAATGAAGACTTTTTTAAGTTTACATCCCACAGAAGAATAAGACTGGCTTACCTCGATGTCCACCTGTCCCAAGATCCTTCGACAGCCACTTCATTACCACCATAAATCCATGCTACTAGTGGGGATTCCTTGCTCTGGAGGACTACCAATGCATGAGGTTCAGTTTGCCACATTTGATTGGAAAAGGGAAGGCTGTCAACCCTATGCAAGGGAGATATGGGAACCTGCAATGAATGAAGCACACCGCATATCAGCAGAATACCATAAACCCAGCATTCAACACTCGTAGTTTCAAAGCAAAGGCAGCATAGTAAATTTCAGCTTCATTATCTCCCCATCATCTAGAATCAAGACAATAACTCTTCAAATTTCATCTTCGTACTTCTTAAGATTTCAACCTAAGATTTTGGCTAACCCTGTGCTGTTCTTTAAACAAGAGCTAAGCAGGGCTTTCATAAAAGAATTGAAAACTGTAAGGCAGTCAAGTGCAGCTAAGCACCCATCCATGTGAGCAACTTAAATTGAAAACTACCTATAACACTAAACTGAAAACTGTTGGTGCAGTTCCGGTCTTACAACAGCTCGTGTTAATATTGCCACAAGAAAACCAACTAAATAAGTAAGATTAATCTGTTAGCACTTCATCATATCAACTGCTAAACATAAAAATGGTAAAACTGTTTGCAACATAGGCAAGTATGTAGAGCACAAACAAGAACTTCTCACACTCTACACCTTTCAATAATATTATCAAATAAAACAGTTAACATTCTAATTTACAAAATCTTGCTTTGCATCACTTAAACATCTTCATTGCACCATAGATCCCATTTGTTATACACCCATTTTCCTGAAGCTTCACAAAATTCAACATTTTCAGCAATTAACACATTCCTTAAACACACAAACAACATTTGGTACCAAAACTTGTAAATAATAAGATCCCAAATTGTCTAATTGGTCTTAACAAAACACAAATTATAACAAACCCACAAACCAAAGTTAGTATAACAATATACAGCTTGAGTTGAGCATAACCCAATTTGGAAGCCATCTAAAAACCTAATTTGAAATCATTAGATTAAAAAAATAATTTTAAAGCAAAGGGAGTGGAATTGCCCTGAGGAGTGAACAGAAAGGAGATGGAGAAGGTTGTCAGGAGGAGCAAGAAGGACACCCATTCACCGTTGGATCTTGGACTGTTGGATCAATTGCATTAACTCTTCTTCTCTGATTCTCTTCCACTTGCATTTCCCATCTGTTTTCTTCTTTCTTTTTGGATTTAAGGTGATTAACTTAACTTACGTAAGAAAGAAAGGGAAGGAAAGAAAGAAAAATGGACCCCCCGATTATCCAAAAAAAAAAATTGTTTTTGTTTTAATGGATAAATATTGAAGTGGGATCAATCTCATTCTGCTATCTTAAGCTTGCACACTTCTAACCAAAACGAATAAGAAAATGTGGTCCCAACTGCACGCTTTTTTTTTTTTTTAGTTTTTCAGTTCGTATGATGATGAGATGACGAGTATACGACGTGGAGGTGTGCTGGAAGAGGTCACACGTGGCAAATGTTAATCATGTTTATCTGTGTCAAGCTCACGTGACATATTTACTATAGGAATTTTCTCTGGATAAGATACTTGACCTTCGGATACAGAGAAAAATATCAATTTGGTTCCTAAGGTTTGGACCTGAAACACTCAAGTTTTGTAGAATTATGTAATAACATTATGATCCCTTTAAGTTGATAAAACTTGCTTTTATTAAAAAGTATAAGGATACTTTTGTCCTACTAACAGGGGTTATTATTCTCTACCTATAAGAGATTGTTATATATAAGCGGACTTATAATTTATGAAAACTATCAAATAACTTTCTATAGTTATGACTCCGTAAGATTGGGTTAACTCAATCAAGGGTAACTATCTATGACGATGACCTTCTAAGGGGGTGTTAGGCTAGGGGTTATCCCTACTATTGAGGTAATTGTAGACGTCAAAATCTACGGTTGTTGAAGTAGGGTCTAATCTCATGAGATTGAGGTCATTGGTGATCTACTGCACCTACACACACACACACACACACACAAAGGAACCAACATGAAGCGAATGGAAAACATCGGGGTGGTGTTTGCTGTAGACACTCAACACTCAAGTCAGCAAGGATAATGAAGGCTTTTTAGTGGGGGTTAAGGGAAAGAAAGGGTTACCAGTAGTTTAGTAGGGAAGTAAAACCACAGAGACGAAGTATAGCTCTCAAGAATGAGAACTATGGGGTTAGAAGGTGTAATGTTAAATGCCTAAACAGTGGGATGACCCCTTATCTATATAGTAGTTATGGGATGTTCGTATCCTAATAGGATTCAGAATCCACATAGGATTCAGAATCCACATAGGAGGAGATCTAGTGAATAAGGAAAACCCTGATTCGCTTGCCTCATTAACAACGAGAGTCCTAATTCATCCAAGATACAAAATCTTCGATGGATCAAGATATAACCAAATAAGAAGAATCATACTTACCTTGTTTCAGAGGCCTGGCCTTTAGTGGCCTGTTGACGAAGTCCATTCTGGAAGGATGTTGGATTTGGGCCCAAGTCACAGAATTCGGTGTTGGCCCAACCAGAGTTGGATCGTGTCCTTGGGCCTTGGTGAAAGAAGATGCAAGCTTGGGCCTGATAGGGGCCTCGGTGATTTTTTACCCCCACAATTAGCCCCCCACTCTCTAAGCTAAAAAGTATTTAGCTTGGAGAGTAGTTGGTCCATTAGGAGATTAATCATGCTCATAGGCGGTCTGCCTAGGCGACTAAGTGCTTTCTTGACTGGGTGAATTTGTTACATCTAGGCGTGATGTGAAATGCTTCCACAGGTTGTACTATCACACTCTTGTGCAGTTGACTCCATCCTGTCGATTAAGTGGAGTGTTAGGACTTGAGGTGCAAATCTTGGGGCTATGTCCACTTGACTCGATGAGTTGAGTGATTGGATGCCAGGTGTGGTCATTGTTGGTACTCGGTCGTCCATTACGACTTAGTTTTGGTATAATCGATCGTGGAATACTTGCCTTTCATGCTGAGACTGGGTCGGCTCGTCTGGTCGAGCAGAGTCATTTAGGTGACTTGGTGACGCTTTGGCAACGGGCCACGTGTAATTAGGGTTTAGAGTAAGTTGAGAGGAAAATGGAGGATCACAAATCCCGCGTTGAGCCTATCGTACGACACGTGTATGATGGGGATTCCATCTATGCTCTGGGTGGGAATTCGAGCGGTCGCTCCCAATTGCTAGCGGCTGTGTGTCTTTTTCTGATAGGTTGTGAGAGTAGAAAAGGAAGGGGCGTCATTAAGAACTATTCATTCTTCACTTTCGCTTCTAGGAAGCAACTCATGTCCACAGAGGAAATTCTATGACTCAATACTTTTGTTCTTTTTTCTACAAGGTAAATTTCTGATTTCTTTTCAAATCTGCGTAGTTCTCGCATTTTCCTTTAGATTTCGAAAGCTCTAGGAACGATTTAGGGTAATTTTAGGGGATTTCAGTGCATTTTAGCGGCGAACAAGCTGAGGTTTCTTGGGATAAGATTTTCGGTTTGGTTTGGTAAAGTTTTTGGTTGATTCTAGTTTATGAGTAGTGTCCAATTGTTGTTTGAGTTCGACAAAGAAGGGGAAATTTTTTTTTGAGCGAGGAGTGTGTTTTTTATAGGATTTGACTAGTTCGTTGACAATTTGAGTTTTTCTATGTTTCGTGGAAGGAAGGAAAGTCGAGTTACTTAGTACTCCCATTCGACTTATCTCGACGTCTTACTTCGAGTCGAGCCGAGCCCCTACGAGTGAAACTCTTGTTCTCAATCATTCGATCGATCCTCCAAGCTGAGTGAGGTATCACAAGGATTCATCTAATGTCAAATTCGGAGTCGAGAGAGGAACATCATATGAAGATGAACTCGGGGGGCGAGTATGAGAGCGCCCCAACCATGGTAGTAATGTCGGCGGAGGGTGACGTGCCAGTTAGAGTCCCCATGGGCCTAAATGTAGCAGTCTCCCAATCGGGTGGTATTGCCAAGTCAGGTAGTGATAGCTTGGAAAGGCAAGGGACGAGTGGGGAAGAGACAAAGGATGAGTCATATAGCTTTGAAAGCGTTGCTTTGACTAATGGTGGCTCAGTAAAAGAACCTAGCCGATCATGTAGCGAGATCTTAGGCGTCGATTATCCGCCTTTGCTTAAGGAGAATGATTAATGACGGATTCGGATGCAATACTACATCCCCAGTTTAATAGAGATCCAAATCTCGAAGAGCTACGAACAGATTGACTAGGAAGCTAAGGGATAGGTGAGCGCATACGAGATATGGTTTCACGATGGATTGCACTCCCCATACCTCAGCTTGTCTGGGAAGTGTTGAACCACTTTATGATCGCACCAACACAGATCATGTCGAACTCTTGGAGGCTGTTATTGTGCTTAGAGGTTTTGTGTGTCCAGAATCGAGTCATGTTTGGTTTGCATGAATTCCTGTACTCCTACTATTTGAATGAGCACAACCGAGAGAAGGGTAGATACTCAATCACCCTTAGGCACGACCGACGCATGGTGACAAACTTGAGGTCGAGTGACAAGAACTGAAAGGAGCGGTTCTTCTTCATGAAGGATGAGGCTATATTCGGTGAAAGGGGTTGAGGGGAGATACATACACATGGAGAGCCACGGGTGAGAGAATGATTCTTGCTTATACTTGTGATTACTAAGTCTTATTCTTTCTGTCTTTTGTAGATCTAGACTTCAATCGAGTCAGACATAGTGGAGACGGTCTTGACGTGAGGACGAGACAAGTCCTCGCCATTCCAAAGGAAGAGAGAGATTGAAGGGTGATCTTGAAAGAGTCCAACCAAAGGACGAGTCATATGTGGGCCGGAGTGGAGGCTGTTCAAAGAGGTATGCCCTTCCCTTCATCGAAGCAGTTGTGGCACGTGCTATTGATTCGCTATAGCAATCATATTTTATTCGACCACTCATTTCTTCATCCACTAACACCTGAGGAGTTTGCCATTGTAAAGAGGCTAATGAGGAATCTGAAGGTGGATATCGTGGATGCGAGTGATGTGGTCGTGCAATGTAAGGCCAAGAGGAAAAGGTAGTCGGTCTTGAGTGAGGTTCAAGTTTAGCATACCGAGTCTACTCCTGTAGTTAGTCAATCGTTAATTGGAGCCGAATCATCTAAGGAAGTTCCCTTTGACTAGGATGAAAAGGTGACCATCACCCTTCCTAATACGACCTTGATTTACTCTGATGTAGCTGGGATGGGTAACTTGGCAGAATCATTCTTACTGCTGGCTGATGGGCAGTGACTCGGCAACTTTAGATACCTTCTAATTTCTATTCTTTTTTGGCTAACTTATGGAACTAACTCTCAAGATTTTTTGTAGGCTTTGAGCGGGACATTCTATTTGAAAAGGGTTGTGGTCTCTCAAGACGTGTAGATCTAGGGATTAATCAAGTCTAACACTAGTTTAAGGAACCGGGAGGCTCAAGCATTGAAGAGTGTAAAGGAGAGTCTTGCCAAACAAAAGCAAGTTGAGTCAGACTTGGCTGAATTGAAGATGGCGTTAGCTAAAGCTAAGAGGGCGCTCTTTGATGTGAAGAAAGAACTGGCCGAGAAAGAGGAAGAGTTGGTTGCACTCAAGGAGCGTTGCAAGTTCATCGCAGAAGATGCAATGATTAAGACCCACACCAAACTGATGAAATAATACAAGGCTGGGAGGACTGCACATTAGGATCTGGATGGCGACATCAAGCTATGGGAGGAAATAGAGGTTGAGGCAGCTGGTGCCGATGATCGAAAGTTGGGCGGGCTAGTCGATTCTGATCCGAAAGATCAGACAAAATTCATTGAAGATCAGGACGAGGCTTTGGTGAGTTGACCGAGTCTAAAAAGGATACAGTCGTTGCTGGTGGATCGTTGACCAACAAAAGGAAGTCGGGTTGACCAAGGATCAATCAACCTAGGAGGATTAGACGGGTCATGTGACCCTTAGTTTTTTGTGTATTTTCTAACTGTCTTAGATTTTTCAGGCGTGTGGCGCCTTGTTTACTTTTTTTCATGTAACCCTCTACCGATCAGGCTTCGAATTTTTAATAGATCAGTTTTTGTTCATCCTTTTACCGAATATTCTGGTTGCTTTACGTTGCCGCGTAGTTTGTATGTTTGGAATGTTTTTGATTTTTCAAGAATCCGAGCGCTAAGGCCGAGTGTTTGAATCCCTTAATGTTTGTGCCCAAGGATCTGGTCGGCCTGGCCGACTGTCATTGCAAGTTGATGCAATTTAGATGTTTTGGGCTTCGGTCGGCATGGTCGATTGTTCATTGGTTTACTTTTGAATAATCTTTGTCGACGCTAAGTATGCGAGGCCTGGTCGATGTGACTAGCCGTTGATGTGGTTCGCCCCTTGTTGTCGAGTCGATATATTTGGGAAATTTCGTAGATATTAAGTATCAAGGCCTTGTCGATGTGACAGACCTGCGATGTAATTCGGGCCTCGCGACCTAGTAGATGTAAATCCATTGAATTTGAAAATTTGTAGATGCTAAGTATTGAGGCCCTGTCGATGTAATTCAGGCCTCACAACTGAGTCGAAGTAAATCCATTTAATTTGAAATACTTTGTAGATGTTAAGAGTCGAGGCCTTATCAGTATGACCGATTGTCAATGTAATCTGGGCCCCGCGACTGAGTCAATGTAAATTTATTGGAGTTGAAATACTTTTGTAGATGTTGATTATCAAGGCCCTGTCCCTATCGATGTAATCTAGGCCCCGCGACTAAGTCGATGTAAATTCATTAGAGTTGAAATACTTTGTAGATGTTACGTATCATGGCCCTGTCGGTATGACTGACTGTCGATGTAATCCGAGCCCCGTGACTGAGTCGATGTAAATTCATTGGAGTTGAAAAAGTTTGTTCGCTAAATAGTACTTTTATTGATGGCCGAAAGACCGACCGACTGGAGATAAGGTGGATAGGTCCACTCACCCTTTTTAAATAAACAAAACAAAAAGGGAACATAAAAGCAGAATGCTAAAAGTAGTATTGTTTGAGATGGATGGCATTCCAGTTGTTACTGATTTCTTTACCCTTAGGAGTTTGGAACCTGTAGGCGCCCTTAACCACTGCTTTGGTTATCTTGTATGGGCCTTCCTAGTTGGGGCCGAGCTTCCCAGCATTGACTTCTTTAATGTTTTGAAAAACTTTTTGAAGCACCCAATCTCCTTCTTTGAAGATCTCACTCGGACATTTCGGTTGTAGAGCCGCGACTCTTTGTTGATAGATGGCATTTCTGATGTGAGCCTCCTCCCTCAGTTCATCAATGGTATCCAGGTTGTGACAAAGATTCTCATCGTTGGTTTGCTGATCCGTCCATTAGAGTTTGGTTGAAGGGATAGACACCTCGGCTAGGATGATTGCCTCGGAGCTGTATGCTAGTGAGAAGGGGGTCTCTTCAGTGGATGAGCCGAAAATAGTAGAATAAGACCACAGTACTCTAGGTAGTCTATCTACCTAGGCTCCCTTAGCTTTCTAGAGGCATTTTTTGAGTGTCTAAATCATTGTTTTGTTGGAAGACTCTGCTTGCGCCTTCGATTGAGGATTGCGGGGTGTTGAGAAGCTTAGCTTGATACCCCACGTATCATAGAAGTCCCCAAACCCTAAACTGATGAACTGGGACCCATTATCAGTGACCAACTCCTTTGGTATGCTAAACCTACATATCACATTCTTCCAAATGAATCCCTTCACTTCTTTGTCTCACACTCAGGCAAATGCCTTGGCTTTTATCAATTTGGTGAAGTAGTTGGTGACTGCCAACATATATACTCGTTGTCCCGGTGCGGTTGGGAGTTTATCGACTATGTCTATACCCCACTTCATAAATAGGCAGCGAGTGATGATGGCATTAAGTCTTTCAAGAGGGAGGTGTGAAACATTTGTGAACTTTTGACAATTATCACACCCTTTGATATAGGCTGCTGAATAAGCTCTCATGGTGGGCTATTAATAACCGACTATGATCACTCGGTAGGCAAGACTACGTCCCCCAACATAGTTCCCACACTTGCCTTCGTGTATCTCGACGAAGACATATTTGGCCTGTTCCGAAGTGATGCACTTGAGGTAGGGGTCGGAAAATGACTTCTTCAACAACTGACCTTCATAGATTGTGAATCTAGCAGCCTTGGCTATAATTCAGTGGGTTTCATTCTTGTCAGGGGGAAGTTTACCATTTACTAAGTACTGAATGATCGGTGTCATCCATGAGTCGACCGAGTTGATATCTAACACTTCTAATATCTCTCTAGGGGTGTGAGTGTCTTCTAGCTGGGAATCTTTGCAGTTTGTTGGCCACTGTAGAAATAGAAGTAGGATGGTTGCTGAAGATGACCCTTGAAAGTTGATCTGAGGTTGGCTAGGGCGTCTACATGGGCATTCTCGGTTCTCGATACCTGTGTGATTGTAAATTCTTCGAAAGAAGATTGGAGTTTTTTCACTATGCTAAGGTATGTGTTCATCTCTGAATCCTGGGCTTGGTATGTTCCTTAGAGCTGATTAACACTAATTAAGAGTCGAACTTGACCTCTAGTTTCTTCACTCCTATGTCTTTTGTCAAGGTAAGCCTGACTATCAGTGCCTCATGCTCAGTCTCATTGTTAGTGCACTTGAAGCCACATCTGATGGCTCTTTGGATAATGTCTCCCTCTGGTGTGATTAGCACGATGCCTAATCGTTTCTATTTGAATTACTAGATCCGTCGACTAAGAGAGTCCACTTATGGGGCTTGAAATCTGTCATGCACAACAACTGTTTTTCTACTTGGACGGATGTGTTGGGTGTGAAGTCTGCTATGAAATCAACCAATGCTTGAGACTTCACGTCTGTTTGGGGTTGGTAAGACACATCAAATTCGCTCAGCTCAACCGTCTATTGGGTGAGTCGTCCTGACAGCTTTGGTTTGTGAAGGATCTTTTTTAACGGGAAAGTGGTGGGGACGACTATAGAGTGGCATTGGAATTATGGGCGAAGCTTTCTGGTGGCATTGATAAGTGACAAGGCCAACTTCTCCAACTGGCTATACCGGGTCTCAGCATCGAGGAACGACCTACTCACATAATACACATGCAGATGCTTCCCCTTGTCCTTCTTGACTAGGACGGCTAAGACTGCCGTTTCTAAGATGGCCAAGTATGTGTAAAGTGTCTCCCCTATAAGGGGTTTGGAAAGAAGAGAAGGTGAAATTAAGTACCTTTTTAGCTATTGTAAGGCTTCTTCGTAGGCTGGAGTCTATTCAAACTCCTTTGATTTCTTGCGTGTGGCGAAGAATAGGTGGCATTTGTCGGCCGACCGAGAGATGAATCTACTTAAGGCGGCCATTTGCCCAACCAGACGGTAGACATCCTTGATGCTTGTGAGAGATGGTATGTTCAGCACAGCTCAGATTTGATCAGGGTTCGCTTCTATCCCACGTTGAGTCACCATGTAGCCTAAGAACTTCCCAGATGAGACCCCGAATGAACACTTAGCAGGGTTGAGCTTCATGTTATACTTCCTGAGTACTGAGAATGCTTAGCTCAAGTGATCTAGGTGTTGCTCGACCATCAAGGATTTGACAAGCATGTCGTCAATATACACCTCCATCGTGTCTCCTAGTTTTTCAGCGAACATCTTATTTACCAGCCACTGATAAGTCGCCCTTGTGTTTTTTAGTCTAAAAGGCATCACTTTGTAGTAGTATATGCCTCTTTTGGTAATGAAGGCTGTCTTCTCTTGGTCGTTCGAATTCATCAGGATCTGATTATTGCCCGAAAAGGCATCTATGAAGCTAAGCAGTTCGTGTCCCACCGTAGCATCCACCAGCATGTCTATATGAGGGAGTGGGAATGAATCCTTCAGGCATGCTTTATTCAAGTCAGTGAAGTCTATACAAACCCTCTATTTTCCATTCTTCTTATTGACAACCACTACATTTGCCAGCCACTCTGGATAATGCACCTCTTATACCAACCCATTGGCCAATAGTTTTTCAACCTCCTTATTGATGACTCGGTTTCACTCTGGGGCGAACTTCCTTCTCTTCTATTTTACCAGGGGATGATTGGAGTTCACCTGGAGTTGGTGGACGATTGCGTAAGGATTGATCTATGTCACATCTGCATGAGACCAGGCAAAATAGTCGTTGTTTTGTCGTAAGAATTCGATCAGTCATTCTTTAATGGCGAGACTCAGTCGGGACCTAATCTGAGTTTTTCTCTCGGGGTAGTCTAGATATATCTGTACCTCGTCCAACTCCTCTATTGATGGTTCATCAAGCTCGATTCGAGAAGTTAGACCTAATTGTATTGCTATAAAGTTTGAGACTTACCTTTGAAGGCATTCTTTTAGCACTCTCTAGAAGCCTTGGCATCGCCCCTGATTTCACTCACTCCCTATTTGGTAGGGAACCTAATTGTCTGGTGGAATATTGATGGAATTTCTCTCATGTTGTGGATCTAGGGTTGACCTATGATGACATTGTAGAGGGAGGGACAATCAAGGACCAAGAAGACTGTCTGGCGATTCACACCGCATGCATAGACTGGTAGAACAATCTCTCCAATAGTGTACTTCTACTCTAAACTAAACCCGACCAGGATGGTTGGGCGCCTGCTTATGTCAACTTTGTCTAATCCTATTGCCTTCACTGCTTCAAGAAAGAGTATGTTGGTTAAGGATCGTCCATCTACAAAAATTATCCTGACAAGGATACTGGCGATTTGCAGGCTAATCACAAGGGCATCATGATGCATAGCGATCAAGGTGATTGGGTCATCATCTTCAAACTGGATCATCTGTTTTGATGGTGTCTGGACAAGTGGATGAGTCGAACGTACTTCTTGGTGGTTGTTGGCTCGGGCGTGTCTCTTTACTGATGAATAACTAACCCACTAATTATTGAACCCTCGAATATGATGTTGCAGAAGCCCTTGGGTTTTAGATCTTTGGGAAGGGGAGATGGCTCTTTGTTGTTTCTTTGATTCATGGTTTGCTTCCCTTTGTTAGTCAATAGATCTCTCAGGTTCCCTCTCTTTAGTAATGTCATGACCTCCAGTCTTAGGGCGATACAATCAACTGTATTGTGTCCATGATCATTGTGGAACTCACACTATTTGGAGGTGTCTCTCTTGGTGTCCAGGTCTAACTTCGTTAGCCACTTAACAATCAACCCCATACCTTTCATGATTGCTACTAGCTGGGTGGACTCAACATGAGGTTGTATTCTAGAACTTTGAACGGGGTGAAACTAGATGGATGCTTATTTGGGCAGGCATGCCACTTGTCATATGGTTTCTTGTTGTGAAAGTTGGAATTGCGTGACTGAGTAAGATAGCGCGACTTATAAGAGTGAGCTTCTAGGTGCTCATCGTCGCGTTTCTGGCAACGATCATCATAGTGATTATGTCACATCCGATTGGCTTCATCTTCTTCCCATCTAATTTGGATTACTAATGCATCTTCCATTGTGTTACAGCCAAACTTAGTGAGTGTATAGTTATCCATCAGGAAGAGCCCTTTCCTAAATGTGTCTACTACAGTCTCGGGATTGCAAGAAGGGATTGAAATCTTCTCCTTATTGAAGTGGCTAACATATTCTCTCAATGACTCGCCCCTCCTTTAGTACACCCTATACAAATTGGTGGATAGCTTCTCTAGCTTCTTGCTGTTGGCAAATTGTTCATCAAAGGTGTTCACCAGTTGGGCAAATGAACTTATGGTGTTGTTGGGGAGGTTAGTGTACCACTGTAATGTCAATGCCAAGAGGCTAGAACCAAAGCTTTTGCACATGCAAGCTTTCCTAAGATCCCTTGGTATAGAGGCGACGAACATCTGCTGCTTATAAGAGGCTATGTGATCATCTGGGTCTGTCATCCCATCATATGGCTTCATGTTGGGAATGGTGAATTTGGGTGGCATCTCGGCTAGGGCTATTGAATCCATAAAGGGAAAATATGCGTAACTGTGGGGTAGGCTCTTTTTTATAGGAGTGGGCACTCCCAGAATGCGCCTCATCATGGCCTCCACATCCGCCAATTTTTTCACCAATATTTGCTCAAGAGGGGTGCCCGTGGCTAATAGTTGAGTGTCAACGCTCTGCTTGTGTGCCCGGGATCTAGTCGGTGCTCCCAGACGAGTCATGTCATGGTGTATGGATTGGAGATTTATTCCATGGTAGTTTGGTCGGGGGTTGGGGTACTTAGTTGCCCCTTTAGGTTGAGTCGGTCCTAGTGTGACCGAGCGGTTGTTTCGGCCGACATGGATGATCAAGGGTCTACTTGGAGGATGACTCGAGCTATGGGGATGAGTTATATCAAGATGGGTTTGTTAGGCATGGTGTTGTCCGCTTGACCTGTGAAGGAGAGTCAAGCCTAGTGGGGTTCGCTGATATGGGTTATCAGTCATGGTAGATTGGGTAGGATTAGTGATGGTGGTTGATGTTTGCAACTGCTAGTTTGGGATTGTCTGAGTAATGGGGTTGAGTGTGAGTGGCGGATTAGTTGGGAAAGGTATTTGTAAGGTGTTTGAGCCATCCGTTAGGGACGACTAAATGTTGGATGATTGTGGATCTTTGTTTGAACTTCTGGGTTCAAGGGTTAATAGATTTTGCATGGAACTTACCTGGACACGAAAGTGATTCCCAGGCACCTAGTCATGAGTGAAGTTAAATGAATAGAACTGGTTTACCTACTCTCGCAGAGTTTGATTTTTTAGCTTAGATGTTGGCGTTCTCGGCCTCTAAAGTTGCTACCTTATCTGAATTTTGCTGCATCATGGTCGTTAAATTCTCGATTTTTGCCGAGAGATCTATAGGAGCATTGTCTTTTGTCTCAGTCATGATTGATTCCTTTGTGGAGTAGAATGTCAAAGGAATGTTGATTGCCAGAGGCCCCACGGTGGGCGCCAAACTATAGACGTCAAAATCTACGGTTGCTAAAGTAGGGTCTGATCCCGTGAGATTGAGGTCACTAGCAATCTGCTGCACCTGCACATACACAAAGGAACCAACGTGAAGAGAATGAAAAACACTAGGATGGTGTTTGTCGTAGGCATTCTAACGCTTAAGTTAGCAAGGATAATGAAGGCTTTTTAGATGGGGTTAAAGGAAAGAAAGGGTTACCGGTAGCTTAGTAGGGAAGTAAGACCATAGAGATGAAGTATAGCTCTCGGGAATGAGAACTATGGGGTTAGAAGGTGTAATGTTGAATGCCTAAAAAAAATGAATGACCCATGTTTATATTGTAGTTGTGGGATGTTCACATACCAGTAGGATCCAGAATCCACATAGGAGGAGATCTAGTGAATAAGGGTTACCCTGATTCACTTGCCTCATTAACAGCGAGAGTCCTAATTCATCCAAGATACGGAATCTTCGATGGATTAGGATGGAACCAAATAGGAAGAATCCTACTTACCTTGTTTCGGACGCCTGACCTTTGGTGGGTTATTGACGAAGCCCATTCTGGAAGGATGTTGGATTTGGGCCCAAGTCATGGAATTCGACGCTGGCCTAACCAGAGTTGGACCGTGTCCTTGGGCCTTGGCGAAAGAAGATGCAAGCCTGGGCCTGATAAGGACCCAAGTGATTTTTGACCCCACAGTAATGTCATCTTATATTACTTAGATTACCATGTTTGGTTGTCCAGTAATATAAGATTTCGATAATCTTCCAAAACCAATAGTAATTATTAATTGTTATATAGGTGGTAATCTAAATACCTCCCTTTTCTTAGGTATTTTAAGATTATTTGGTAATCTTAATTTTATTACAATTTTACCCTTAACAATTAAAATTTTTGGACAATAATGCCCTTATTTTGAAATTAATTTACATGATTACAATTTTACCCCTAATTAATCAAGTTTTCTAACAATAATGCTCTTATATTTAAAACAAATTGTAGGCCACTCAAGACCACCACCACCCGCCAGCACAAATTGTAGGCCACCCAAGACCACCATTGGCTGCTAGCCACCATCGTCAGCTAACATCATCGGAAAGGTGCACAACCGGCTGGATCTGGTTGGCTGTGCATTGATTTGGCCGTTTTCAACCAGATCAATGGATCTGGCTGAAAACAACCAGATCCATGTTCGTTAACGACCAGATCTGTGGCAGATCTAGCTATCACCGATTTATAAAAATAATAATAGAAATTATATTATATAAATATTTAAAAATAGGGCAATTTAGTAATATAAATAACATATCCACCAATTTATTCCTCTCAACCAAACATATCAATATAACATACTCACCAATTTATTCCAACTACCCAAACACATTTTCCTAAATATTTCTAGTAATCTTCAAGGTAATTTATTTTTCTATTAATATAATATTCCCAATAATACAATATTCTTTGAACCAAAGAATGCAGCTTCTTCAAAGTCAAAGGAATGAAGCTCTTCAAGTCAAAGGAATGCATCGTTTTCAAGTCAAAGGACTGCTCAACAGCCCTCTAATACAAGTTTAGTGAAATGAATACTACTATGTTGAATTTAGAATTCATCTAAGTATGGGTTGAAGTGATTTTTGGTTCTATTATTATAGAGTTCCATAATGATTCAATGCCTTTTTCAAGTAAACTATCATGCTTATCACAGTCAAAAGGTAATTAATAGGTACTTAAATTGATCTAAACTAGTGTTCATGTTATTTAAGCATAAGGTTCCCTGATATGTTTTTGTCATCTTATTAATAGGTCATAGAGCAGGTGGCCAACCTAGAGCAAATCAATGGATGATGGCATAGGTTATTTCTAGTGCAACAATTGATTGGTTAGTTATTTTTTTCGCCAACAGTAATTGGGTTATAAGTTGTTTGGATTAATAGCAAATATACTAGGATTGTTTTGATTTGCCAGATTGTTGTTGACGACGGCCAAAATGGCTTCATTTTTAGGGGGTGTTTTTTTTTTAATTTTTAAAGTTTTATTGTGAGGGGGATATTTAGCTAAATTAACAAGTGTACGGGGTTAATAATAATATAAATATTTTCAGAAAATGTTTTCCAAAAATGTACCAAACAACTATTCAACATTTTACCCAACTCTGATATAATTTTCAAATACTATACCAAACACATTCCCTCTGTTTGTTTAACTTTTCAAATCTCTATTCTATTATCATATCCGATTGTAAACAGTAAAAAATGTGTTTGTTTTAATATTGATGTAATTCAATTCAAAATATAATCATATTATATTCAACTCAAAACATAAAATTACCTTTCACAATAAAAGTTTATAAATTAACAAAAACACTTCTCACCCACCCAAGCCACTGTCGGCTTGCCAACAACCACCACCGATCGCCAGCCGCCATTGCTATAAATGTTTATTTAAAGAATCTTATAAATATATTCATTAATCTTTTTAATTGAAATAAGAGTGTAAATGACTTCAGTGTGTTCTTAATGAAGAAGGTACTGTAGTATAGACATAGAGGAGAGATCCAAGTGATGAATGATGATGAAGAGGGCGAAAAATGGTGAAGTTGAGGCTTGTTTTAGGCTGAACAAGATGTTTTGTTTATGTGCTCAAGGGATGGTTTTCTATTGGTTTGAAAATTTCAAACTTTTCTTACCACTAGACAATGAAAGTGCAACAATAACTTCACTGTTTTAAAATAATTTTTTAATTTAAAAGGACAAATTACTAATTTATGTTCACAGATAAAGTTGAGGATATATTCATCAATTCATTCTTATAGTGTGGGTGTAGTGGTAATTGTCTAATGTGACATTATATTAAACCATTCAAACTAAAAAGTTAAATTGTAAAAGATATTATGTCTTTTTTTCCACTGTACCTCTATTAGATAAAAGATTCACTAACGAAGGTGGAAAAATAAAAAATGTTATTTTCTAAAACCAAAGGTGGGAAAATTTATATTCACCAAAGTCTGGGTTGGAAAATGTCATTCAACCGTTTAAGTAATCGATCTTTAATATAAAAGTTGCTACCTTAAATTACTTTTTCTTTTTTTAAAGTTGGTTATCTTTTTAAAGAGAAATTCTACACTGCCACTATGATTCAAGGGCATCATAGTGAACTAATCCCTAGAGATGGGGCGTTTGCCTTGGCCCTGCAGGGATCCGTCCTGACCCAGCCCGAATGGTTCGGGGAATCCCCGAAAAAACAAGGATAGGGCCGGGGATGGTCCTCAGTGAAATCCTTGCATCCGGGGATGGGTCGAGGAAGGGGACAGTGCAATCTCCAGCCCCATGTCACTCGCCCCGCTTTTTTTAGAATTTTATGTTTTTTTTATTTGTTCCCTTTATGAAATTGTATATAAAATTAGAGTTTAAATCATGATTTTAAATAATGTATCTAAATTTATGATATTTACTTTTATAATATTTTCTAATGTTTGTATTAAAATTATAGAAAAATAATTTAAACGAGAGAATCTAATAATTAAATATATGTATTATTACTTTGTGAATTTCACAAAATAATAATACATGGGACATGACCTAAAAATAAATTTAATTAGATTATTACAATTTACAAACCAATATAAGAATATATACAATTGCTTAATGACTTACAAATTACATAAATTCAATTATTTTCACAAATAGACTAATTTTATTAGTTGTAGTGGAGATAGACATTAGTTTATGTATTACTTTTTAAATCTTAATTTGAATTTTACAAGAAATTGTTAACTTTATATTTTCTTACCTTAAATTATGTCTTTTTAATAAATTAGCTACTTAAATTAAATTGTCAAATATAATACCTATCAACGTGCTAGTTTTTCACAATTAAAATAATTAAATATTATTGTTACAAAAAGTTTTGATTTACACGGGGCAAAAATCCCTGTTCGGGGGATATATCCCCACGGGGAGAAATTCCCCGTGAAGCCCGTTCATTGGGCCAGGCCGGGACGGGGATAGTAGGGATTTTGTCCCCACGGGTTGGGGATGGTCTTGAAAAAATCTCCGCCCGCGAGGACAGGCCGGGGACGGGCCATCGGGTCCCTGGCCCCGACCCAGCCTGCGCCCATCCCTACTAATCCATAACCTTCAAGTTAATGATCTGATGAGCTTTTAGTGATCATCTTTATTAGGAGTCAAGGTAAATCAAACTTTTGAATAATATCCTCGAGTGTGTTTGGTTCATATAATGTATTATTATAAAAAAGGTGTTATATTGATGGAAAGATAGATCACCTTGAAGATTACTGGGAATGTTTACGGAAATGTGTTTGGTTGGTTGAAATAAATTGGTGAGTATGATATATTTATATGTTTGGTTGAGAGGATAAATGGGTGGGGGCAGTTTACTCAAAGGACATCTCAAGTTTGCATTTAATTAAAAGACTATCAAGTTTTAAAGTGTTAACTAAATAACCATATTATTGATTAAGGGTAATTAGTGCTTAATTAGGTACTATATTCCTACAAACCCGAAATTGTTGCAAACAAACCCAAACACCTTCCCGCGATTAACGCATCTCTACCTCTGCATCTTCTTCTCTTCTTCTTAGCTTCGTCTACATCTTCTTCTTCTTCCTCATTTCTCTATATCTTCTTGTTCCTCCGCCATTAACACTTTATTCTTCCTCCATCATTAACATCTTCTCCGCCAAAGATCCCCCTCCTCCTCCTCCTGACATTTCCTCTAAGTATGTGTTTGTCCTTTTTACATTTTATATTTAGATTTACAAAGATTTAATAATGGATGGGGTTTGGGTTATGATTTTGATTTAGTTGTTTAGGTTTTTGGGTTGTGTTTGATGTAATGCAAGTTGAAAGGAGTGAAATTTGTTGAAAATTTGTTCTGGGTATGATGGAATCGATTGTAGGTGGAGATGACTGAAAATGTGTTCTGGGTATGATGGATCGCTTGAGCGATCTGGTATATCGCTTAAGCGATTGGTAGGTCTAGTAATGCAGCAGATAGATCGTAAGCGATTGGTAAAGTTGGTGTATAGGAGCAGATTGCTTAAGCGTTAGTAAATGGCAGAAGATCGCTTAAGCGATCATGGTTATTTATACTGGATCGCTTAAGCGATACAATGTATCGCTTAAGCGATCCAGTATAAATAACCATGATCGTTAAGCAATACAACAGACCATATAAGTATTGTGCAGATTCTTTTAAAATATTTGAACCCTTAGTACAGCATTTAAGAATTTTTGTTTCTTGCATTACAGGTAGTTGGCTATTATTACACACGGGACAAGTTGTTTGGGTGTTGAATTTTTGGTGAGTGTGGAGAAGCACGTAGCTGGTAGTGGATGGAAGAGCAAAGAAGCTATACCAATTACTGTGAGCACAGAGGTTAGTTTTGATGAGTTGATTGATGAAATAATTAGAAGAGGTAATTTGAGTTGCTCGCGTAGTGATATAGTGTGAAGTATCTTTTAAGCAGAGTTCCTGAAAATTATAAGGTACCTCATGTTATATTAAAGTCGGATGAAAGTGTGAAGTTATATAGATTGATGTGGCCGATAATGGTTGAGGCCGATTTTAAGGGTTTCTCTTGTAGAAAAACCGTTGGAAGTTGGTTCAAAGGAAGGGGATAACGAGGAAGTAGGCGAAGATTTGCCTGGTTTAATTTGAACTACGAGGCCAATGATTTGTTAGTTGAAAAATCAAGAGTAGACGGTCAATTGGGTGGTGAGGAGGACATTGTAGAAGAGGTTGGTGATGGGAGGCAGAATGAAATGTGAGGAGGAGGACCTCGTAGATGTTCCCACAGATGTAGAGATTCCTTTAAATACAAATTATGTAGAAGGCGTAGATTGTGAGGAAGAGAACACCATGGTCGTTATACAGGTTCAAAGAGGGCAATTGGAGGTAATAGTGAATCAGCTCATGTTTTTACGGATGGATCGGGTTACACATAGGGTATTTATTTGACAACAAAGAGGAAGTGGTGAGGAAGCTAAAACTTGTTACCGTGAGAGGTAATTTTGAGTTCATCACCAAAAAGTCAAATTCATTGGCTGTGACGGTTGCATGTCGTGACCGAAAGTGCAAGTGGCGGATTATTGTAGAAGGTTGGCAGAGTCGGAAAAATTTATGCTTAGCACTATACCGTGAGCATACTTGTGGTTTGGGACATATTTCAGGTGTGCATCGACAAGCGTCCGCTGATGTTATTAGACAATTGTCAAAAGTCGGTTCGTTGAAGGGAAAGGTCCATCTCCTAAAGACATTCAGAGACTTGTGCGACAGAGTTGGGATGTGCTGTTAGTTATTGGAAATGCTGGAAAGGGAGACAACATGCACAAGATTTTGTTAGGGGCACGCCAGAGCACGGGTATGCAATATTAGAAGTATACCGTTATATGCTTGAGTTGACAAACCAAGGTAGCAAGACAGCTTTGAAGTGGGACAGGAATATGATGTTTAAATATTTTTTTGTTGCTTATGGTTCTGCTATAAGGGGTTTTGTAAACATGAGAAACGTGTTGGCTGTTGATGGTTGCTTTCTAACGGGAAAGTATGGAGGTACATTGTTAGTGGCCACTGCACAGGACAGCGAGAATCACACATATCCTATTGCATGGTGTGTAGTTGACTCTGAGAATGACGAGTCGTGGACTTGGTTTATTCAGCAGTTACGTACAATAGTGCCTGACACGGACGAGTTATGCATAATATCCGATAGGCATAACTCTATAAAGAAGGGGATTGCCACTATTTACCGTCAAGCACATCACGGATTCTGTATGAGGCACCTGGGTGAGAACATAAAACAAAAGTTTAAGCGTGCTGGCCTCCTTCAGACATACTACATGGCAGCAAAAGCTTATCGGGTTGATGCCTTCGAGGAGTAGTTCCAGCAAATCCGAATCAAGGATGATAGAGTTGCTAAGTATCTTGAGCATGATGTTGGTTTCGAGCGATGGAGTAGAACTTACTTTCCTGGAAGAAGGTTTGATGTCATGACCACGAACATAGCTGAGTCCATAAATTCGAAGTTGTTAATAGAAAAAGAGTTTCCAATAGTTGCACTTTTTGATGCAATCCAAAGGACACTGTCGCGGTGGTTCCATGAGCGTCGTACAGAGTCAGATAATTTTACTACAACCCTTGTTCCGTCAGCTGAAAAATTATTGCGAGAATGTATGGAACTGTCACATGCACTGTTTGCCTATCCTCTTAATGCTCAAGAGTTCACTGTGTGCGGCTATGGTTCGGATGCTCTAGTTAACTTTGTTAGAAAAACTTGTAGCTGTAAAGTGTTTGACATTCAACGTTTACCTTGTCCTCATGCACTAGCAGCACTGAAACACCAACGGAAGCCGGATTTTGGTTCAAGAATTTACATGGAACTTTGCTCCCCTCTCTATATGACAGATCACTACATGTTAACTTATTTAGAAATGATATATCTGGTGCCTCCAGAAGAGGAGTGGGTAGTGTCGCCAGAGGTGGCTAACATTATCATCCACCTGCCATTCAAGAAGACAACAAAGGGGAGAAAAATAGTTAAGCGTATTCCATCAGCCTTTGAGGTTCCGCGAAAGATGAATAAGTGCTCAATTTGCAAGCAACCTGGCCACAAGAGAAGCAGTTGCCAAAAGCAATCACATGCATATCCAAAAAATTAGGCTCGAAAAAGGATGAAATTCAGGGAGTTGCCAAGGCCAACCGTTGATGAGTTATCGTTTTTAATTATTGACGTTATAAATTTTATATTTCTTGTTACATGGCCAAAATATTTGTTGTTGATTTTAGTTTGGAATTAGGTTGTCAAATTGAGGAGAAAGTATGGAATTAATACGTGTTGGTAATTTTAGTTTGTCAAAATTTAGGAGAAAAGCAGGAAAAGTATATATCGCCAATGATCGCTTAAGCGACCAAGTATATCGCTTAAGCGACTAAGGGTTTTTCAAACAGGATCGCTTAAGCGATATCACGGATCGCTTAAGCGATCGTCCACCTGGGAAGATGATTCTGCCCACGTGTACGATCACTTAATCGACCAAGACAAAAACACAAGAATTGCTTAAGCGATATCTAGGATCACTTAAGCGATCGTGCAACTGGGCAGATGATTCTGCCCAGAGGCACGATCGCCCAAGCGATCCATGTTCACTTAATCGACCAAGAAAAAAAGACAAGAATCGCTTAAGCGATATCTTGAATTGCTTAAGCGATCGTGCACCTAAAAAGATTTGATTCTGCCCAGGTGCGCGATCGCTTAAGCGATTTACGATCGCCTAATCGACAAAGACAAAAAGAGAAGAATCGCTTAAGCGATCATGCACCTGGGCAGATTTGATTCTGCCAATCACATGATCGCTTAAGCGATCCATGATTGCTTAATCAACCAACTGAAAAAGTAAAGAATCGCTTAAGCGATATCTATGATTGCTTAAGCAACCCTGTGTAAACGAAGTGCCTTTTATTACGATCGCTTAATCGACCAACCAAAGATTTGAAAATTTGACAAATACACCCCCACCTACCCAACTTCCCAGATACCGGCCACCACCGCCGGAAACCTACCAGGAAAGGGCATTACGACGCATTGTGGCTGGATCAGGCTGATAGGGCATCGATATGGCCTTTTTCGACCACATCGACCACGGATGTGGCCAGAAAAGGCCAGATCACAGCCATATCTGGCCGTCGAAGAACGAAAAATGTGACATCTGGCCGTCTGCGATGGCCAAATATATGGCCGTCGTTTTCAGTCAATGATGCCCAAGATTTGGCCGTCGTTGACCGTCAACGTCAGCCATTTCATTTGAAAGTCGATGATGGCCTGATGTGGCCTTTTCCGGCCAGATCCACAGTGGATCTGGCCGAAAAATGTCACATCTGTGAATTATCGGCTATGTTTGGTCGTTTGTACCCATCGGTGGTGCCAGAATCTGGGAAGTTGGTGGATGGGGGTGTTTTTGTTACTTTTGAAACTTTTTCAGGCGGTATTAATTAAATTAATTCAGTTAATGGGTCTAAAATTTATTAAAAAAATACTTATATTTGCTAAATAATTAAACAAAGAAATATTATGGGAATAGGATTTATAATATTTATACGAATATTCAACCAAACGCACCCTTTATGTTCTGAACAAAGACGAATCATAAACCCTATATGTTTAGCATTAGACGTATATTCTAAACTTTATATGTTTCATATTGACGTAAAATAACGTTATGTTTAAATAAATATAATAATGGTCATAGTCAACAAAGACGAATTGTAAACCCTATATGTTAGCATAGACGTATACATTCTACACTTTATATGTTTCATACTGACGTAAAAGAATTATATGTTTAATATAAATATAATAACGTCATAGTCCACAAAGACGAATCGTAAACCCTATATGTTTAGCATAGACATATACATTTTACACTTTATATGTTTCATACTGACGTAAAAGAACGTTATGTTTTATATAATAAATAACGGTCATAGTCCACAAAGACGAATCGTAACCTATATGTTTAGTATAGACGTATACATTCTACACTTTATATGTTTCATACTGACGTAAAGAACTATATTGTAATATAAATATAAAACGGTCATAGTCCACAAAGACAAATCGTAAACCCTATATGTTTGCATAGACGTATACATTCTACACTTTAAAGTTTCATATTGACGTAAAAGAATTATATGTTATATAAATATAATAACAGTCATAGTCAACAAGAACGAATCGTAAACCCTATATGTTTAGCATAGATGTATACGTTCTACACTTTATATGTTCATACTGACGTAAAAGAATTATATGTTTATATAAATATAAAACGGTCATAGTCCACGAAGACGAATCGTAAACCCTATATGTTTAGTATAGACGTATACATTCTACACTTTATTATTCATACTGAGTAAAAGAACTATGTTTAATTAAATATAATAACGGTCATAGTCCACAAGGACAAATTGTAAACCCTTATGTTTAGCATAGACGTATACATTCTACACTTTGTTTCATATTGACGTAAAAGAATTATATGTTTAATATAAATATAATAACGGTCATAGTCAACAAAGACGAATCGTAAACCTATGTTTAGCATAGATGTATACGTTCTACACTTTATTGTTTCATACTGACGTAAAAGAATTATATGTTTAATATAAATATAATAACGGTCATAGTCCACAAAGACGAATCATAAACCCTATTGTTTAGTATAGACGTATACATTCTACACTTATATGTTTCATACTGAGTAAAAGAACTATATGTTTAATATAAATATAATAACGGTCATAGTCCACAAAGACGAATCGTAAACCCTATATGTTTAGCTAGACGTATACATTCTACACTTTGTAGTTTCATAAGACGTAAAAGAAGTATATGTTTAATATAAATATAATAACGGTCATAGTCCACAAAGACGAATCGTAAACCCTATATGTTTAGCATAGTGTTAATCGCTTAAGCCATCCACTTGTATCGCGTTAGGCGATTTTCGTAAAACACTCTTGATCGCTTAAGCGATCGTGGCCAAGGCAGAATGAATTGGCCAAGATCTATGATCGCTTAAGAGATCTAACTCGCAGCAGATGCCTACATCGAAAATCGCTTAAGCCATCCACTTGTATCGCTTAAGCGATTTTCGTAAAACACTCTTGATCACTTAAGTGATCTAAAATTGGTTAAGCGATCGTGGCCAAGGCAGAATGAATTGGCCAAGAACCTATGATTGCTAAGCGATATCATGTATCACTTAAGCGATTCATTGTTTTACTCCTTGTCGTTAAGCTATCCATTTGTATCGCTTATGCGATTTTCGTAAACCTCTTGATCGCTTAAGCAATCTTAAATCGCTCAAGCGATCTTGGCCAAGGTAGAATGCATCTGCCCAGATCTCTGATCAGTTAAGCGATCTTATGTATTGCTTAATCGATGCTTCCAAACGAGTCTCTGTCGCTTAAGCGATTTTGGATCGCTGAAGTGACCTTGGCCAAGGCAGAATGTATCTGCCCAGATCTATGATCGCTTAAGCGATCTTATGTATGCTTAAGCGATGCTTCCTAAACGAGTCTCTGTCACCTAAGCGATTTTGGATCGCTGAAGCGATCTTGGCCAAGGCAGAATGTATCTGCCCAGATCTATGATCGCTTAAGCGATCTTATGTATCGCTTAAACGATGCTTCCTAATGAGTCTCTGTCGCTTAGCGATATAGGAGATCGCTTAAGCGATCTTTATCAAGCAGGATGAACATCTGCCCAGATGGTAATCGCTTAAGCGATCTGACGTATCGCTTAAGCATACTTCCTAATCGAGTCTGTGTCGCTTAAGCGATCTTAAGCGATCAATCTGGAAAGTCTTAGTCATTGGGAACATTTGTACATCACTCATTTCCCTCGCAATACCAAAAAGAATTTGTATCAATCAAATTTATACACAAATCAACTATATAGGAGACATCAATGTAATCGAAACAGAAAATAAAAAATAGGCATGGGATGCGGCAAATATCGAAATATATGGACAAGCTAACCATTATCCCCAACTTGGGTGAATCAAATAATCACACCAGTATATCACACATTGTAGTGATACACAAAATGAAACAAAACGCTAAAAAACCATTATCCGGCTTGGGTGAAGCAAATGATCACACCATATATAGTAAATTCAACTTGCTAATGAGATATCTTATATGGACAAAAAAAATTATCTCCCAAATGTCAGATCCAATTCTTTACAAAAATTTCCTATACACTTCCAGCAACCTCTCTAAGATCATTGTTTTGTACCACGCCTTCCCAGCAGCCTTTATTGGAGATGCCTTCTCTCCTTTTGCCAACCAGCCTTTGTTTGAGAAGTTTCCTCTCATTGTTTGCCAGGAACTTACAGACACGTCAACTTTTGTAAATAAAAAATCGTGTCTTTTGGTAAAGCCTTAATTGGAGATGCCTTCCAGGAAGTTACAGTGTGTGTAGGTGAGAAGTTCAGCACAAATCGTGTCTTCTGGTAAAGCTCCGTATAAGCATGACACCTGCAGCATCAACACCACAACCTAAGTATGAACATCGACATCACATAAACTACAAAATTCAAAGTCCAACTTTCATACCTTTTTATTGGGTTCTGCTCACTGAAAACAGATCCATCTACCCATGGAAGCACTCGACAGCCCAACCCTCCCAACAGTGTCTCATTGTTTTGTCATTCAACCCATCCATCGGGGTGTTGGTCATGTCAAACTCAATAAATTTCAGGGCATATACCCCACATTCAGCACTACAATAGGAAGAGACATTAGCATTAGAATAAACTTATAGAACAATTGTATTATATAAGTTAGTTTTATACAGAAGTTACCTTGACTCATTTATTGGGCCAGTAGAGTGCTTAATTGGCCACTTTCCGGTTAGAACTTCATCACCCAAGTGCCTAAACATCCCGCTGTCACGCAACAGCAGCAGGAACAACTTGGACAGTGGATCCAACTCCACCTGCAACTGCTTGTCTCGATAAATAGTGGGGTTGCAGTCAAGGATTTTCAGCAACCCCTCATCTAGATGCGCAACAACTGCTATCCAGTGCATCTCTTTGACGAGGATGATGCAGTACACTCTTTTAATAAAGGCCCAACTGTGGCCATATTTAGGCTGATCCCCCCGTATATACTGCATAATTCTGTCATCCAAATGAAAATCATCAGGGATGCAATGCATCTGTGCTGGGCCTAATCTTTTTCGCTTCGGTCCTTTTACTGCAGCACTAGCAACGACATTTTTAAGTAAAGTTTACATATGATGTATGATTTTGTTTTGATAATTATACACAAAGTCTACATATTTTATGAAACTCAAATCATTACAACAGCGCGTTGATGTCAAAAAGACAATGCTTAAAGTTAGGTATTTCACCACCGTCAACATGTGCAAATGTGCCCACACCCTATTTTCCAAAATGATGTCTTGATAAATCTAGTAGATCATTTCAGAAGGTATGGATCGGTGATTTGGTTGGTTTTTTTACGGTGACTTTGAATTAGAAATTTATGACCAAATCTTCAATTTAGTTTCTCAACAATCAGACATTTTCCCACCCAAGGTTTAGTTTATTGAAATGACACTTTTCCACCCGTTCTATTAGTGTTTGCCGTTACTATTTCACTTAAAAGACAAAAATACCCTTAATATTTGACTTAATAATTTTTTTATTATTTATATCATGTCAACAATTCAATTACCAATATATCCATTGTCAATATAAAATTACTGCAATGTCCTCAACTTATAAGAGAATGTAAATTACCAATTTATCCTTCCAATTTTTTTTTTTAATTAAAAATAATGTTTTAAACGAAGTTACCACTGGATTTTTTAAAATTTAGAACCCTTAATCTTAAAACTGGCATTAATATTTAAATATTTGAATTTTGTTAATTTAAACACTACTAATATCTGAAAAATAAGAATCCAGATTGTAAAATTAATAGAGAATTATAAGAAATTTGTCAATTGAAACCCAATAAAAATAGGGAATTCAATACAAGCATAACAGATTTCCACAAACTGTCTGCCAAACAACAAATGGTACTGTAGAATTAATAGAGAAGCAAAAGTATAAAGCTAAGTAGCCACAAATTATAAAAATTACGAAGAGGAAGCTTTGCCTTATCAAATCAGGTGTTTAAATTTTACAATGATTTCTGGCGTTGATTACATTACACCCAACCTTGTCAACGTAGTAAATATTTGCTGTCCTGGAAATAATTTATGCTGTCAAAACCGTAAATTCCTGGGATACTTCATGATGTTTCCATCTTTCTAACAAGAGCTCTACATTTGAAATCATCGTTGGAATCAATACCCTGCTTAGAAAAATATACCATTCTTATTTTAGTTACTTTCAAGGAATTTGCATAGAAAGTGTGGTTGGCCATGTCTTTTAAACAAGGACAATTCATTGAGCAAAACAAGGTGCACAACCAAAACGAACAAAGAGCAAACATCAGACATCAGATTTATTAAGAAGGATGAAACAAAATAAAAGCTTTAACCACCACGAGAAGTAACCTTCACAAAGAGTCATTGCAAATCTAACTCATTTCCTCCAATAATGGGGATTCTACAATCACAATTACATTGACAACAAATTAACAAATTATCAATAGATGCCAGCAACATGCCAAAACATTTTAAACCAAAACTAATATCTTGATCTCTCATGTTGGGCATCAGAAGAAAGAATAAACATATGAAATCTTGGTGATATATGGTTGTCTCAATGATCAACAACAAAAAACTTACATCAGTCAGCAAGCCAACTGATATTTATACATTATTATTATTATTATTATTANTAACTAAATTAGTATAGCATATGTTCTCATCCATTTGATAACCAAGAAAACCTTAGGGCCCTGTGAGACTGAATGGAAAAATAGAAACGTTTTGAATATCAGTTACTGTTGAACATTGATACTTGGCTGGAAATGCAGCAGTTTAGTTATATGTCTGCAAAGTAGGTATAAAACAGTTAATACTTTGCTTTATTCGCTGTAATGAAAGCGTGTTTTGTAATGCAGAAAACACATCCTTCTTCATTTTCAATTCAGCTCGTTTCTTTTCTTGGTTAAACTCCAGTGCATAAACAACAACACTCACCACCTCCGAGCCTAACGTTGGGGGATCAAACTAACGGTAAAAGGTTAAAAATGACCTTTGTCATTATATTTTAGGGATCAAATAGGGAAGTCTTTTATGGAATCTGGAGTCTGGACTCCATCGACGGCAAGTCGTAACGGGTAAAGATTAAATCACCACCGCAGGTGCAATGAAGTTCATTTACAGTTAAACCATCTCATTCCCAGACACATCCTGATCCAGAATGAAACCCAAGAACTTCCTTCCCAGACACATCCTGATCCAGAATGAAACCCAAGAACTTTAAACTTGATCACACAACACAAATACCCCATCACTATCCAGCTATATCTTTGGCTCAAGCTCCAACTATTTTGGCCATACACTTTCTCCAATCTCCATCTTCCCCTTTACATAAGCCGAATAGTCAGCAAACCACCTTTATAATCGTAGCGGCAGTGCTTGTGGTGGTTGCTCAGGTCACCTGCAAGCGTCAGGCCGTGAAGCGGCCATGGTGGCCCCCAATCTCAGCTGTGACACGACAACCCCTTGTCCTTGTCGTCAGCGAAGAAAAACCTCTGGTTGCTGCAGTTTTTTTTTTTTTAAGTTGGAATGAGAAAAGAATAAAAAAATAAAAACAACAAAAATAAAAAAGGTTTTAACTTTTAACAAAAGAGAAAAATACTCAAAAAGTACATAGGGTTTAGGGTATTTTTTTATTTTTGTGTTTGGTGTATTATTTTGAGTAGTATTTTTGAAAAAAATTAAGCTGAGTGATATTTCGAGTTAAAATTTGAAAATAATAAAAAACTCTTTTAAGCTTGTTAATTTACTAAACACCTCTTAAATTTGTTAATTTAGCTAAACACTCCTATTATAAAATATTGAAAATTAATAAATATAAGAGATTTAAAAATAGTTGAATAGAATAAGATTGTCTTTTGAGAATAGGAAAATCAATATGTATTTTGAATAAAATAGGGAAAAATAATAAAACAAAAAGCAGTTGGAATATTTCTATTTAATATTTATAATTATAATATTTTAAATAGGGATTCAAAAATCCTATCCAAATTAAAATTAGTGAAAGAAACGCACCCAAGCTATTAATTGGGGGCAGTTTATTAAAAGGCCATCTGAAGTTTACATTTAATTAAAAGGCTATCAAGTTTTAAAATGTTAACTAAATAGCCATATTATTGATTATGGGTAATTAGTGCTTAATTAGGATTAATGAAGTATTATGTAATCTTTTCAAAATTATACTATATTCCCACACACCCGAAATTGTTGCAAACAAACCCAAACACCTTCTTCTTCCTCCCGCCATTAACACATCTCTGCCTCTGCATCTTCTTCTCTTCTTCTTAGCTTTGTCTACATCTTCTTCTTCTTCCTTCTTTCTCTACATCTTCTTCTTCCTCATTCCTCTATATCTTCTTGTTCCTCCGCCATTAACACTTTCTTCTTCCTCCACCATTAACATCTTTTCTGCCAAAGATCCACCTCCTCCTCCTCCTGACATTTCGTCTAAGTATATATATCTCCTTTTTACATTTTATATTTAGATTTACAAAGATTTAATAATGGATGGGGTTTGGGTTATGATTTTGATTTAGTTGTTTAGGTTGTTGGGTTGTGTTTGATGTAATGCAAGTTGAAAGGAGTGAAATTTCTTGAAAATTTGTTCTGGGTATTTATTCTGGGTATGATGGATCGATTGTAGG